>NC_073696.1:164091155-164320436 GCF_029784165.1 Wyeomyia smithii | reverse complement strand
ATTGAATGATATACTTCTATATGCCTAAAGTTATCCGATATGCACTAATCTGGAGCAAAATTATCTGTTCGCGTTTGTACCACTATGCAGTGGGACTGTAATGCGGGTACTTTCAATATGGGACCAACACAACTTGGTATTTTTTCCATGTTTTCCATACAAAAGTATCAATATCAGATTTTTTCGGAAAATATGATAACAGTTAAGTCGATTCCCGATGATAACTTAAAAGTGACAAAAATCATTATGGGACAGTTATGCGGGTACCGGCAGTGTATATATATATATATATATATATATATATATATATATATATATATATATATATATATATATATATTATATATATATATATATATATATATATATATATATATATATATATATATATATATATATATTTATATATATATATATATATATATATATATATATATATATATATATATATATATATATATATATATATATATATATATATATATATATATATATATATATATATATATATATATATATATATATATATATATATATATATATATATATATATATATATATATATACACTGCCGGTACCCGCATAACTGTCCCATAATGATTTTTGTCACTTTTAAGTTATCATCGGGAATCGACTTAACTGTTATCATATTTTCCGAAAAAATCTGATATTGATACTTTTGTATGGAAAACATGGAAAAAATACCAAGTTGTGTTGGTCCCATATTGAAAGTACCCGCATTACAGTCCCACTGCATAGTGGTACAAACGCGAACAGATAATTTTGCTCCAGATTAGTGCATATCGGATAACTTTAGGCATATAGAAGTATATCATTCAATTAACTATACTAATGCTGTTTTTCTGTCTACGTTGTTAGTGATACTGCTGGTTGCTGGTTGAATTTATATGTGATGGGACAAAATATGCGAGTACTTTTGAAATGTACCCGCATATTTTGTCCCATATTGTTTTTTTTTCTCGAATTATGTAACGTAAAACCAATTCCATCCATGGTTTTTTGTTCTCAACGTTAAACTTATGGTGCCGTGAAACTGTTCTGGTCATTGGTTTTGGGTGAAATTGCTTAAAATAGCTGGAAATCAGAAAATTCACGGGTAATATTAAATCGCCGTTCTCTCAACATGTTGTTTTTCATTATGGGACAGTTATTCGGGTACCGGCAGCTCAACCTAGATCTGGCCAACGTTGGAACCAAGTGTACATTCAGCAGAAATGGTGCGGAGTCGATCATTGACGTGACGTTCTCCAGCCCAGGACTGATCGTGAACTGGAGGGTAGACGATGGCTACACCTATAGTGACCACCAGTCGGTCTGCTATAGCGTAGTCCAGAACGTGAGGCGGCAGGCGACGGGTAGAGCCAATACTCCGACCGTCCGCGGGTGGAAGACATCGCATTTCGATGCCGAGGTATTTGCAGAAGCAATGAGAAGAGAGCGCGAGGGGGGCAGTTGGCTCCGCCCGAGTGCTGACCAATTAGTTGCCACATTATCGCGGGCGTGCGACGCCACCATGCCTAGGACCCGCCAACCTAGGAATGGTAAGTCACCGGTATACTGGTGGACCGACGCGATAGCGGACCTCCGTAGCGCGTGCCTCCGTGCAAGACGGATGTTGCAACGTGCACGTACCGATGCACAGAGGGTAGAGCGCCGTGTAGTATTCGGATCTGCAAGATCGGCGCTTAAAAGTGCGATAAAGGCGAGCAAAAGGGCCTGCTTCGATAGGCTATGCGCGAGTGCCAATACGAATCCGTGGGGCAACGCCTACAGAGTCGTAATGGCGAAGACCAAAGGCGTGTTGGCGCCTGCAGAGCGATCACCAGCGATGCTGGAGCACATCATCGAGGGACTCTTTCCACGACACGAGCCAAATCCTTGGCCTCCGGTTGCTGAGTCTTACGTCCGACGTTCCAGTATCTCAGACACAGACCAGGGATGGTCGGCCAACCTGCCGGGCATCCAATCCGTGAGAGACGGCAGCCGTGCAGAGGTTGTGGAGGAGGTAAGGGTTACGAATGAGGAACTCATCGTGATCGCCAACTCCCTAAAGGTGAGCAAGGCACCGGGACCGGATGGAATCCCGAACTTGGCCATCAGGACGGCCATGAAAGTGGCCCCTGATCTATTTCGAGCAGTCATGCAGAAGTGCCTGGATGACTGCCTCTTTCCGGACAGGTGGAAGCGACAGAGATTGGTGCTGTTGCCGAAGGCTGGGAAACCGCCAGGGGACCCATCGGCATACAGACCTATCTGTCTGCTGGACACTACGGGCAAGGTGCTTGAGAGGATTATCCTCAACAGACTGGTGAAGTACACAGAGGGTGTAAACGGTCTGGCAAGTAACCAGTTCGGCTTCCGGAAAGGTAGATCCACGCTGGATGCTATTCTCTCTGTCACCAAGACGGCAGAGGTAGCACTCCAGCGTAAGAGTTGGGGCATTCGCTATTGCGCAATCGTCACGCTTGACGTGAAGAATGCATTCAATAGCGCCAGTTGGGACTCCATAGCGCTCGCGCTTAGGAGCATCCACGTACCGGTGTCGCTGTACAAGATTTTGGAAAATTATTTCCAGAATCGGGTACTAGTTTACAACACGGAGGAGGGTCAGAAGTGCGTCCCAATCACCGCAGGGGTAGCGCAAGGTTCCATCCTGGGCCCGGTGTTGTGGAATGTCATGTATGACGGGGTGTTGAAACTAAAGTTCCCTGTAGGGGTTGTGATCGTCGGTTTCGCAGACGACATCACGCTAGAGGTCTACGGCGAGTCGATCGAAGAGGTCGAGTTGACGGCCGCGCACTGCATACGCAAGGTCGAAGACTGGATGCACTCTAGGAAACTGGAGTTAGCGCACCATAAAACGGAGGTTACGGTTGTGAACAACCGCAAATTAGAGCAACAGGCGGTGGTCAGAGTCGGTGACTGCACCATTACCTCAAGGCGTTCCTTGAAGCTCTTGGGGGTTATGGTTTACGATAAGCTCACATTTAAGAGTCACGTCAACTATGCCTGTAAGAGGGCTTCAACGGCCGCTGCAGGACTATCTCGAATGATGTCCAATAGCTCAGCGGTATATGGCAGCAAGCGTAAACTTCTTGCCAGCGTGGTTTCGTCCATACTTAGGTATGGTGGGCCAGCGTGGTCCAAAGCGTTAGGTACCAACAGTCATCGTCGAAAACTGGAAAGTACCTACAGGCTCATGTGCCTGAGGGTTGTGAGCGCGTACCGTACAGTGTCATACGACGCAATCTGCGTCCTGTCCGGCATGATGCCTATCAGCATAGCCATTAAGGAGGACGTAGAATGCTTCGATCAACGTGACACAAGGGGTATACGAGGCACCAGAAGGTCATTCTCGATGATCAGATGGCAGCAGGAATGGTCCAATTCCGCAAAGGGTAGATGGACGCATCGACTTATTCCGGACGTATCCGGATGGGTCGGGAGGCGCCATGGAGAAGTTAACTTCCACTTGACACAGATTCTGTCAGGTCATGGTTGCTTCAGGCAGTATCTACACAGATTCGGGCATGCGGGGTCCCCCATGTGTCCCGAGTGTGCGGATGCGGAAGAAACTGCTGAGCATGTCTTCTTCGTGTGCCCTCGTTTTGTGCATGCGCGGAGCGACATGATGGTAGTGAGCGGGCCAGACACCACTCCGGACAACCTAGTTCGGAGGATGTGTAAAGACCCAAACATTTGGAGGGCGGTTTGTACAGTCGCCTCTCAAATAGTTTTAGAATTGCAAAACAGGCGACAGGTTGACCACCGACACGCCAGTGTTAGCTAACGGCCAGTCTCCAGGTTAGTTAGCTAAGTTAGCAAAGAGATCTATAGAACCAAGAGGGTGCACAGAGCACAAAAGCCGCTCCCCGAAGCAATACCTAGCGGTGGTCCCGGGGAGTATTATGGGCTGGAGACTGGAGGGGTTTTAGTGGGTCCGGTCACTGTTTCAAACCAACCCCACACTCCCTGAGGTGGTTGGTCACCTCAGGGGTTTGGATGCAAATTTCCCCTCCACCTGAAACAAAAAAAAAAAAATATATATATATATATATATATATATATATATATATATATATATATATATATATATATATATTATATATATATATATATATATATATATATATATATATATATATATATATATATATATATATATATATATATATATATATATATATAAATACATATATATATATATATATATATATATATATATATATATATATATATATATATATATATATATATATATATATATATATATATATATATATATATATATATATATATATATATATATATATATATATATATATATATATATATATATATATATATATATATATATATATATATATATATATATATATATATATATATATATATATATATATATATATATATATATATATATATATATATATATACATAATATACATATAATACATGCAAAATTTTGACTTTTTGAGCATGAGCTCAATTTGCCTGTAAATTAATTTTTTTTCCAATAAAATGTTCGTTGTTCCTTTCAACATCTGCAAATATTTTCTAGCAGAAGAATTTATGTTTTAATTTGGTGCGAGTCGAGCAGAAAAAAATTACATTTCTGGTGTTTTCGTAGTTTTGTTAATAGTAACACATTACGGGATTCGAAATACTTTTTTACTTTTACCAAAACTATATTTTGGGACATTTGGCTGGAGGAAAGGCCACATTTCTTTTTTTTAATCTTTTTTTTTTTAATTTCTACGTAGTTGTGTGGATTGAAACGTTAACTTCTTCTCAGACGTGTTCCTTGGACACCAACAAACATTTCTGCTATAAAAATTCACATGTTATCTCTTTAGATATGATTACAGAGGAGAACTAAGCTTTAGATATGATTACAGAGGAGGTCACGCTAAATTCTTCTTACTTTGTTTACTTTCTTCTAAAAGTTACATAAAAAGAGGTTTAGCTGTGAACAATTGACGAATATCCGGTTATCACCCGAGTGTGGTATATTCGGAACTGGGATGACCCCACATAACATTTTCCAAAATAACGACTTCTGGTTTCAGGAAAATAATCTAAAGTGGTATTTGGCCAACCATTTAAATACTTCCGAAACTCCCGAACTCCATACATCATTTTGAAATCCGAAATGGCGACTTTCCAGTTCCCAAATCACAAAATGCAATCCAATATGGTTATTTCCGTTCTGTGCGTTCTCAGAATATGAAAGTACTTAAAATGATGATGGACGTATAAGATGTGAAATATTTTTGAAGTGAGTTGTGCTAATAATGCAATGAATTATCAGAAATGATTCCTAATTTTGAAATTTTTGATCCCGAGCATCGCCGAGAACGTTCAACTAGTATAATATAATATCTATGTTTTGGGTTATAAAGGCAACCTTTGTAATATTATTGTGAAATACTTCAGTGCCATTGCCTGTCGCCCAGCACACACAACTTACCGATACGTTGGTTACGCAATAAAAGAGGGCCTATGCTTCTGTGACATGATCATATATATTGTGTGCACTGAGGAACAAGATACTCCGTATGTTGACAGATTCATTGAATAGCAATGCGTTATTTCGGGAGGTTCGTACATCACATTCAACATTACAACGTGTATATAAACTGTATCCCACATCTCCCCTCTCCTCCGGAGAGCAGACAAACAAACAAACACAATTAGAGTTTATGGCTATGTTTATATCGTATGTTATCTATGTACAGAGTATCAACTGAACTAAATTAATACGAAGATAAGAGCTAGAGGGAGGATTCGTACATCACGTTCAACATTACAACGTGTATATAAACTGTATCCCACATCTCCCCTCTTCTCTTCTCTCGACATAATCCTTCAAATATACTGGAGTCCTTTTTTCCCTGATGGGATGTTGCTTCACCGGTATAATCTCATCGTCAACCTGCGCTTGCTTTTTTTTTTTATGCGGCTACTATCTTGATCACGACCGGGGCTGTGCCAATCGTGAATTTGTATGTTAACGTTGTTTGTTTCTCTGTTAAGGCAGGCTGCTGCGAAGTGGCCTTTCATTCCGCAATAGCTGCAACTCCGAGTTCGAGCAGGACACGCCCTGGGATTCTGATGGTTTGCCCGACCACACCGAGAACACGCACTCCTATTACACACTTATAAGTTCGATTGATTGCAAAGATCTCTGGCTTCACAGATGGTCCTTCTCCCGCATCGTAGGCTTCAGCTCGTGTAGCCGCTTGGATGATCATCTCTATGTCCTGGCCATAAGTCCGTGCCGTCATCGCCAACTTTTTGTTGCGCATACCCTTCAGTAGTTGGGTACGAGCAAATCTAATTTGGTCATCAATGTGTTAGCCACACAAACGCAGCTTTTCCATTATTCTAGCATGAAAGCATACTACCGACTCTCCTTCTTTCTGCTTTATACTCAGAAAATCTTCCTGTTCTGAAGAACTATCAGTCATTGATATTAAATGCTCATCTATATTCTGGACAAATTTTGTGTAGCACAGAGGATCTTCTAAATCGGGTTTCAGGCCAGCTGCACGCACGATTTCCTGCAGGGACTCTCCCATTGCTAGGTAGAGTAATTGAGTACGTCGACCTGCGTCGTTGGCGTTGCTGAAGGTTGCAGCAATCTCAAATGTTTCTGAATATTCGTACCATGTTTCCCACATTTCTCTGGCTGCAACATTGCTGGGGAATGGCTCAATATGATCCCACCTAATATTTACCATTGGTTCTCGATAAACATTTGCCGTAGTTGCGGTGCCAAGCTTATCATTTTCTTTAACACTCTCTTGGGTTTTGCGGTGCTGTTGCAGAATAGCTTCAGTAAGATCAATAAATGATTGTTCTAGACGCTTTAGCCGACCGTCGATATCACCATCTCTGTCAGTCGTTGCCTTCTGAGCAGTAACTGGATCCGACGTATTCTGGGTCTCAAACGTATCACATTGATTTCTATCCTCTTCATTGTTATCGAACTTGGGATCCTCAGAATCAGCATCTTCATCTGCGGGAGCTCTCACATAACGTCCCTTCGATATTTTGGTTTTGTATTTTACAAAGTGAGAACACGTCCAGCTTTCTGACATTTTCGTTGGATGGTTCCGTGACATTTATTCCAGGCGTACAATTCATGTATTAGTATTATTAGAACAAATACGTATGTACTCATCGCCCTTCACAACGTGAGAACTTACTTCAATGGCTCCGTGACATCTTTCATTACTGTCGATTCTACTATAAAACAAACACAGTAACCATGAGTGCTCGTCGTTCTTCACAATGTGAGAAAGTAGCTGGATGGTTCCGTGACATTTATTCCAGGCGTACACCAGCTAAACAAATCAGTAGCCTTGAGACATCCAATTTATCCCGCTCTGAGTCATTCGTTTGATGGTATTGATTCAATCCGCTATTTGTGAGGAGAAAGAAAAAGCGTCACATATTCTGCAGGTGTGGTGTGTGCGTTTTGTGGCACAAAAGGGGTGATCACGTGGCGACATGATGTGACTAAATGTGTCGATGCACTCACCTGGCTGATTTCCAATTAATTCCACTCAACACGGTAGCACAGGATTTCACTTTCTTCCCCTCAAGCCAATTTCCAATTAATTCCGCTCAACACGGTAGCACAAGATTGCACTTTCTTCCCTTTTTTAGCACTGATTTTTCCTGATGTTCGAAAATTTCCACTAAAGAAAAAAAAACATGTTCACTACTCGACTGGCACATATATTGTGTACGATGGGCGACAGTCTAAGCAACAGCAGCTTTATTCCAGTGATCTAAAAATATGCCGCATCAATAAAAATGCGGCTCCCGGCAGGATCGCCATTGTGAAATACTTCAGTGCCATAGCCTGTCGCCCAATACACACAACTTGCCGATACGGTGGTTACGCAACGAAAGAGGGCCTTTGCTACTGTGACATGATCATATATATTGTGTGCACTGAGGAAACAGATACTCCGTATGTTGATTTATTCATTGTGTGTTGATTTATTCATTGCAATGCGTTATTTAGGGAGGATTCGTACATCACGTTCAACATTACATCGTGTATATAAACTGTATCCCACAATCATGTCCCTTAAGCTGGAAGTACAAAGTCAGCAGAACAAAGAGTTAATAGCATGAAAATTTAGTGCTCATTCGATGCTCATTTAATGCCGTATCGCTGAATTTAATGCTCCATCATTTCTTTGAAAAATGCATTTGTTTGCTAGCTTAAGAAAATAGCTAGCAGACAATATACGGAAATAGCATTTTTAGCCACAAAACAGTTCTATAACGGTCAAAAACATTTAATGCTCATTTAATGCTCTTGAAAAAACCTGATTTTCATGATAATTTTATTGATTTTGTATAAATTTTTCAATAATATTATAATAATATGATAATACATAAATAGCTTCAATTTTTCCAAACATTTTCCTCTGAAAACAATCAGAATCCTTTTGATAGGATCAGATACCAATTAAATGCTTCCATATGCGAGCAGTTTCAATAACTTAGGTGCATTTTTCATCAAATATATTTTTTTCAAAAATATTGTTCTGCTAGCTTAAGAAAAGAGTTAGCAGAACATTGGCCAGAAACAGCATTTTCAAGCAATTAACTGTTGAAGAATGGTCATAATAATTCAATGCTCATTAAATGCTCTTGAAAAAACCTGATTTCCATGATAATTTTATTGATTTTGTATGATTTTTTCAAAACTATGATAATATATGAATAGCTTTAATTTTTACAAACATTTTTCTCTGAAAACAATCAGAATCCTTTTGATACGATTAGATACCAATTAAATGCTCCTATATACGAGCAGTTTCAATAACTTAGGTGCATTTTTCATCAAATATATTTTTTTCAAAAATATTGTTCTGCTAGCTTAAGAAAAAAGTTAGTAGAACATTCGCCAGAAACAGCATTTTCAAGCAATAAACTGTTGTAGAATGGTCATAATAATTCAATGCTCATTAAATGCTCTTGAAAAAAACTGATTTTCATGAAAAATTTATTGATTTTGTATAAATTTTTCAAAAATATGATATTATATAAATAGCTTTAATTTTTACAAACATTTTCCTCTGAAAACAATCAGAATCCTTTTGATACGATTAGATACCAATTAAATGCTTCCGTATGCGAGCAGTTTCAATAACTTAGGTGCATTTTTCATTAAATGATAATTTCATTGATTTTTTCTAAATTTTCGAAAACATGATAAAAATATGATTTCCATCCTGTTTTTTTGATTTTCACTGTACGTTTTTCTGGTAAGTAAGCTTTCATAAGGTATATGAATGATCTTGTCGCTAACTTTCAATTTGTAGCTGTTGTACTGGGCGCAATATTGCTCCTATTCAAAACGTTGAACCAGACAAACCATTTTATCCTCAGATTCTAATATTAAATCATATCGTGATTCATTTGATATTTTATATATAGTAAGAGACAGAAAATAATTTTCAGAAATTATCGAAATATGTTACTTGATGAATCGCACGGGCATGCATAATCGTCAATTCGTAACTGAATTAAACGACATGAAAACTGATAAATATTACGACATTTACTGTTATGATTATGTTCAGGTAACTCCTTGACCTTTAAACTAACAGCCCAAACACAATGGATACGTTTGATTTGCGTTGACGTTAATTTGACAGAAAATGTATGGGCTAACGGTCATATTTCCGCAAACGCAGCCGCAACGTATCCATTGTGTTTAGGGCTTAAGTCTGTGTGAAATCCGTAAGCTCAAGACTCGATGTCAAATTCTTATGGTTTTTCAAAACCTCACTTAGGCCGTTACAAATTTTATTTTCATTTCATGTCACAAAATGACAGAAATTGAATAAGTAGGGGGAGGTCCTCTATATCTGGACCAGTGCTTGAGAAGGAATCGAAATTTGATTGTGACTGCGATGAATGCACACAGGGTTGTCAATGTATCAGTTTAAACTGGATTCCTCCAGTTTTTTTCAAGTGATCCAGTCAAACAGTTTATTCCCAAAATCTTCCAGATTTTCAGATATTTGCCAGTTTCATCCAGTTTTTTATTCACTGAAGCTCCGATTGATTTTCGAAAATATTTTTAAAACGTAAATATTGTAGATTGATAAACTACTTTGGCAATTATTAACAGCATTCTCAGTATGCTATCTTCTCGCACGAAACACGGTCAAATTAAAGGCTGCATGACATGGTTGAGATAAAACCAAACAAATAGATTTTACCAGACCATGAAAAAAATTTCTGTTTATTTTCTGTTGTGTAGCAGTTAAAAAATTATTGAAGGAATTAGATACCAAAAGATAGCGGAATCAGAAATAATTGAAATTTAAATTTCACTGATGTAATGGAAGAAAATTTTGCTCTATTTTCTTAATTTTGAGATAGATTGATTGCGTAATTTTAAATTGCGCTGCTGTTAGAGGAAATTTTTCAGTCCATAATTTTAACAAAATGTAAGCCCGAAACAAAACAGTTCTGATTAAAATGAGTCATTTTTTGCGAAGAGTTATCTCTTTAGTTGCTTCATAAAAAACTGTCACTGGATTCAGTCCCCATAACAGAAAAGCACAATCACAATCATTTTTTTTTGCTTTTTTTAAATTTATTGGAAATCCAGTTTTATCCAGTTTTTTTTTCAGCCTTCTTCCAGTTAAATCGAAAATTTTATTGGCAACTCTGAATGCACATGCTTTTTTCGTTTGATTTGAACGGCAGAAACGATCGGTCGAACGAAAAAAAGTTTTTCTCTTTTTCTCGTGTGACGATTTTTTTTTCTAACGATAGCGACCGCAGTTTCGGAGAAGCCGATTTTAAAACTCTTTCGCTCGATCATTTACAATGTATGTTGAACGGAGCAAACTAGAGTATGATCGGCAGCATGTGGCGTGTTTTATTTTCGTTTCTCTCGTTCTTGACTGGTTCTTGACTGGCTGTCTGAACGGTCAAAAAACGGTCGATGAATGCTTTTTTCGCTGTATTCGATGGGATTGGGGCACTGCTTACAGATGCACGTTATTTTTTGGTGGAGAAGTTTGTTGTTGTTGTTGTTGATGTTTAGCGAATATTGCTTGAGGACAAATAAGATGGAGATATAGTTTGAATATTTCTTCATGTGAAATGCTGAAGTCCGTCGTAGTTACCGTGCTGGATCGAAACCCGTACAGTATCGAAATCCGTACACCTTGATGCTTTTCGTCAGTTTTAAGCATCATAAAAATGAAAATTCATATGATAGTTACATGCACAAACATGTAACTATAATATGAATTTTCATTTTTAAAATGCTTAAAACTGACGAAAAACATCAAGGTGTACGGATTTCGATACTGTACGGGTTTCGATCCAGCACGGTATACGTCGCAAAGCGCCGACAGGCACAAGTAGTGTTCTTACTTCTGCCAACGCGGCTAGCATTATACCATATGTTGTGTTGCGCGCGACTGTAATTTATATTTTTCCGAAGCTTATTCAGATCCTTGCTTCGCTTATATAATTGGCCCAACAGATGGGCCGATATATACTCTATTTTTTTTTTATATCCATCGTTATCAGTAGGCTAATTTTTCAGTCAATTTTTTTTCTGATTCGTTATGCATAAATAGTGGAAAATGTCAAACTTTATGCCCTGACAAATCACGTTCTACAATTGAGTTGAAAGTTTTGTGATGTATTCGTTGATAACCGTCTTACAAACTGTGTTTTTTAGATGCAAAAATTAACCCTTAAATGCGCAATGTTGTTTTAAAACAACACTACTAAAAACGTTTTAAATATATGTATTTTGGTATTTTTTAGAAATATAATTCATTAGAACTGCTTTCTAGACACTAACGAAGAAAACTTAACAAAGGTCAATTTTTAAGTTACTGTTAACAAAAGTAATTGTTTAGACTTTATTCTACGATAAAATCACAGTGTTGTTTAAAAACAACTTGGTAATATTTGCACATTAAAAAGTAAATCTTAAGCATATTGGTTAGTTTTGGAGCAGTAAACCTGTTAAACAAAGATTTTATGTTTTTAGATGATTTTTTAACGTCGTGCGCATTTAAGGGTTAAATAAAGGTAGATTGTACTTTCTCTCTGTAAATCAGCAGAAACATTAGAGGCCACCTAAATTGAATTGTTGAAACTAGTTCAATTTTAGTTGTGAGTTGTTAGTTGTTTCTGGTACCCAGGAGCGGATTAAGGCGAAGGCGAAGCAGGCGGACTTCGAAATTGATGTTTGTTACGTGAAGAGGATCATCAACAATGTATGGAGAACACTACTAATGTATAACGAAAAAGAATTTCCCGCATACAAATTGAATTTAAAAGTATCTATCTGTTAGGCCGATGATATACTGGTCGGACTTGATTGTATAGACTCGATTATATATTGACTCGATTATATGTATATGATTCTATTATATATAATTTCAAACTCGATTATACTGCCGTTCCCAGCATAGTTGTCCCAGCGTGCATAAGGTTTGTGTAGAACATGGGACTACTATGATGGGAACGGCAGTATATATAGTAGCAAATTTTTTTTTTTTTTAATTTCAAATGTGACTCATCTAGAGCGAACATGTCGTAAGAGAACATCCAGAAAATACGTTACGCTTGATAAAAAGGGAAAAAAATAAAAAAATATTGAAAAATTTTAAATTTTTTCAAAAATTTTTAAAAATTTAAAGGAATTAAAATTCTTAATAAAATTACCTTAATAAAATAATTTCAAAAATAAAAAAAGAAATTAAAAAATTTTGAAAAAAAAATTTGAAAATATTCAAAAAATTGAGATTTGAGAATTGAGTATATACTGATCTAACTTTTCCTTTCCATTTGACAGCAATTACACAAGGAATAACTACAAGATATATGTATGTATGACCTCCCCAGCTGGTCTCGAGGTACGATGCTGGCCTAACAAGCTAGTCGTCGTGGGTTCGAGTCTTGACTCGGGAGAGACTGTTAGTGTCAGTAGGATCGTAGCGCTAGCCCCGCAATTGTCCTGTACACTTAACGGTTGGCTGCGAAGTCTGTGTATAATAAACAGAAGGTCAAGTTCCGAATCGGAATGTAGCACCAAGGCTTTGCTTTTTTTTTATATGTATATTTTTTATAAGAACTGTGTTTGCTGACTTTAAGGGGGGTGAGCCAGAAATAAAATTCTTCCTATTTATTCGAAAATAATAAAACATTCATGTAAAATGAATAAAAAATATTTTTTCTCTGATTCGATTATATATAAAATCGATTATATATAGTGGAAAAAAAATCGGAGACTACAATAATCGAGTCCGACCTGTACTTAGCGATGCGCAAATCTAAATTAGCTTCGGACAAAGTACACCACCGCCGCGACGCGAGCTACGCAACATAGAGTGCTAGCCGCGTTGGCAGATGTAACTACACTACTCATGTCCAAACGCGATGCTTTGATTCCCATGGATGCTTAGAGAGATGTATGAAGAAATAATCAAACAGTTTCAACACCTTACTTTTCCAAAATCGCTAAACATTAACAACAACAACAACAAAAACAAGCGTCTCCAGCCACCAAAACGCTGTAACAGAATATACGCATCAGAAGCATGCAGCGACTGCCGATCAATGATTTTTTTCCCGGTCGTTCATTGCCACTAAAAATCAATGAATATTGAACAAAAAGAAAATGCGAAAAAAATCGCCATAAAGTAGTGCGAACAGATGAGCGAAGATTCTACACTAGAGAGGAAAAGAGATGATCGTAAAGCCCGTTTGTTTTATTTTGAAATCGGAAAACGAAACTGAACGCGATATTGTGGCGCCAGCACTAAATTAAAGTTCGGAAGTCGGACTTCCGACTTCCGAACTTTCTTCCGACTTTATTGTCAATTTTTCAGAAAGGCGCTATAATTCCATTTTTTAGTTGTTAATTTTTCCCGTAAATCCCATATTTGAAGCAGCAATGTCTAGTATGATTATACAAACTGTGCGTCATAATCATGCATCTCCAAATACCGTGTACCATGCGCTCTACGGATATTACTTTCTGGGAATTCCAAGGAAGGAACTCGCGCGGATCTACGGAAAGTCGTTAGCGACAATTGGCCATTGGATCATCAGATATGAAGAAAATGGAATATATAAACGTAAGCAGCGACAGCAGGTGTACAAGAAATTCAGCATTGAAATGAGGACATGGCTTGTTGACCTCTACCGCTGTGAACCTCTGCTGTTTCTTGATGAAGCCAAACAGAGGTTCTTTAAGAAATTCTACATGTCGATAAGTGTTTCATCAATATGCATCATTTTGATGCGGCTGGAATGACGAGGAAGTGTATCGAGCGAAGAGCCATGCAAATCAAGGTAGAAGATATAGTGCGATTCATCCGTGACTTGTTATCAGTTTCATGGGATCTTCAGAATCTCGTTTTCTTGGACGAGATCAGCGTTGAAAATCGAGACGTGTTGCGTAAGAAAGGATATGGAATGGTTGGGCAGAAGTTACTTTACCGTGGCGAGTTTTGCAGGAAACCCCGTGCGTCTTTTCTGTGTTTCCTTGGCGTAGGTGGAATGCTGGACAGCTTTTACACGCAGGGTACTTTCACCAGAAAGATTTTTTTTGAATGCCGTCGACAGTTTGCCCTTCAAAACAGAGTGGTCCAAACATACCCTGGCATGCATCCCGTCTGGATACTTGACGGGGCAAAAATTCACTGTGACGCAAATTTGATACGCTACTGGTATAAAGTGTAACGCCCTAAACTTTGTACTAATCTTGAAAAGACTTTTTTGGACTTTTAAGAGTGAATAGCACATAGAAGTCAGTGTTGGTAAGTTTGTTTTGCATTGCAGTGCATATTAAACGCATAGTCAAAAAATTCTAAGAAAAAAAAACAAATTCTTCAAAACATTAGTGAGTCCTCTATGACCGGACACTATCTCGTCCTCTGTGTCCGGACAAGAAAAAACTCAACATCGAGCATGAATCTATCAAAAACTTCTTTTTTTCTCATTAATATTAATACAGGATATGGAACGAAAAACAAAACCCTCTTGGTCTTCGGAGCAACTAAAATCTTCTCTGAAAATGGTGCTCTCAAAACAGATGACCATAAGAGAAGCAGCCGTAAAGTACGGGGTGCCTAAAATCACTCTGCAAGATCGTATCAGTTGCATCAGATCTGGTAAGCATATGATTATGGAGCGCATTCGGTTTTTTCAATAATTTGCCTTGTATACGTGTGTAGGTCACTTATTCGACTACTACTCCACTACAAGGAAATTCCCACAAATGATATTTTCAGGAATGGTGACCCATTAGTAGACCAACATTTGCTCATACTCACAATTTTCCGCTCGGCCGGCCGTTCTTGGGAAATTCGATTTTTTCAACAATTTGCCTTGTACACGTGTGTATGCTACTTATTCGACTACTACTCCACTATCAGAAAATTTACACAATACCCTCAGAACCCGAGGATTACAAGCCCCTGTCCCAGCTCATGACATCGTGGCTTAGCAGAACAAATCCATACATGCTGCATATTCATTCGATGATCATCAGACGACCATTCAACTACAAAACACTGATTGAATAATACATGCTAGTTTTAAGATAGACTTAATTTCAGCTCGTAGTCGGCAGCGAGGATAAAAAATTTGCTTATAGATTTTAAGTCATCCGATATAATTGGCGCCGTTAAACATTGAATTGTATTTGTGCCGTGTCAAATAAATGATTTGTGAAGTATAAGAAAATTTCCAAAAATGATATTTTCAGGAATGGTGACCCACTAGTAGACCAACATTTGCTCATACTCACAATTTTCCGCTAGGCCGGCCGTTCTTGGGAAATTCGATTTTTTCAATAATTTGCCTTATATACTGGTGTAAGTCACTAATTCGACTACTACTCCTCTATAAGGAAATTCCCAAAAAAAGATATTTTTAGGAATGGTAACCCTCTAGTAGACCAACATTCGCTCATACTCACAATTTTTTGCTAGGCCGGCCGTTCTTGGGAAATTCGATTTTTTCAATAATTTGCCTTGTGTACGTGTGTAGGTCACTCATTCGACTACTACTCCAGTATAAGGAAATTCCCAGAAATGATAATTCCAGGAATGGCGACCCACCAGTTGACAAACATTCGCTCATTCTCACAATTTTCCGCTAGACCGGCCGCTCTTGGAAAATTCGATTTTTTCAATAATTTGCCTTGTATACGTGTGTAGGTCAATTATTCGACTACTACTCTACTATAAGGAAATTCCCAAAAATAATATTTTCAGGAATGGTGACCCACTAGTAGACCAACATTTGCTCATACTGGCAATTTTCCGCTAGACCGGCCGTTCTTGGGAAATTCGATTTTTTCAATAATTTGCCTGGTATACGTGTGTAGGTCACTTATTCGACTACTACTCCAATATAAGGAAATTCCCAAAAATGATATTTTCAGGAATGGTGACCCACTAGTAGACCAACATTTGCTCATACTCACAATTTTCCGCTAGATCGGCCGTTCTTGGAAAATTCGATTTTTTCAATAATTTGCCTTGTATACGTGTGTAAATCACTTATTCGACTACTACTCCAGTGTGAGGAAATTCCCAAAAATGATATTTTCAGGAATGGTGACCCACTAGTAGACCTACATTTGCTCATACTCACAATTTTCCGCTAGATCGGCCGTTCTTGGGAAATTCGATTTTTTTTAATAATTTGCCTTGTATACGTGTGTATACGTGGTCCCCGTGGCTCTGTGGTTAGCGATGTCGGTCGGCTAGCTCTCCCACACGGTTGTGATATCGGGTTCGATTCCCGATCGAGTCGAGGATTTTTTCAAGCTGGAAATTTTCTCGACTCAGCACTGGGTCACGGTGTATCGTTGTACTCTTCCTACACATACAAAATGTGCCAAAAACAATATCGATAACGAATTCTCTCTAAGCGTGCGATATCGTTTTTGTATACGTGTGTAGGTCACTTATTCGACTACTACTCCAGTATAAGGAAATTCCCAAAAATGATATTTTCAGGCAGAGTTGCCCGTATCCTCTGTGCAGTAAAGAGAAATTCTAATTTCACCTCACACTCTTCGAACTGTAACGAAAGCGCTTCTCTCTTGTCCGTGCTCACCACGCTTTCTGTGTACGTGCGCGACAATGAGTTTGAAAAAAAAAACAAATAAAAAGCTCTCAACGCTGGGCTGCGCTACAGCGTAGAAAACTACTCCCAAATTCACCAAGGCGAATGAAGATTAACTCACCGAGCAATGTATTCGTGAAAAAAACAGCCTAGTCTAACTAAATTAAAATCACAAAATAGACTTGTTTTGGCAGATTATTTACGTAAAGCCAACCTCGTATTTTACATTTTTTAATGCTTAGGCTGATACAAATTTTAAAAAGTTTTTTTGTCCACGGTTATCAAAGTTAGCTAAGAGGAGGGCAAAAAATAAATAACACTGAGAAGAAAAAAAAGGAATAACTTTTATACAAAATTGTGTGCAGGTTACGACGTTTGTAACTTGTATGCAAAAGTGTGTTGAAAAATACCACATTATTATCATTATTAATCATTTGGCTTGTCTTTTGATGACACTTTCACTGTAACTGGACTTGTTTGTTGCTGAATTAAGCAAAAACGCTGTCGAAAAGTCAATAATATTAACAAAACGGTTTGAACTTTTTTTTTCTTCCCCTTCAAATTTTCAACATTTTTGAAGGGGGGGGGGGGGGTGACATAAAATGAAAATGATATTTGTACCGGCCTTATTAAAAAATATTTCTTATTTCGTTATGTGCTCGACGGGGTACCCGGGTACCTTTTTAGGTTTCACAAGACGAAATATCATAGTTTAATTCTGGAAGAATATTCTCATTGCCGGAAATCCAGTTTTTCGGGATTATGTTTCGAAACGGAGGAATTTTATAAATATTTGAATGGAATCTTACTACTATTGGTTCAAAGTTCAAATTATATTCACAGGCCATTTTTATGGTTTTGGGTGTTATAGAGATATGCTCCCAAAATAGTCATCCGGAACAGATTCCACCGGGACTTTTGGTGGCCATAAATACAATTAAATAATACAACGTCACATACCATCCAATATGGGTATTTTTAAAACGGGGTGAAATCTAGAGGCAGGATAATGACCCCCAACGCCATTTTGGATTCCAAATTAGCGGCTTCCGGTATCTGGAAGGAAACTAAAATTGGCCGAATACCATCGAATATGAGTTTTTCCGGAATCGGGACGATGTTCAGAGACCGGAAATCAACTTCGGACGCCATTTGAAATTTTATATGGTCACTTCCGGTAACTGGCAAACAGCTAAAATTGATCAAATATCACCTAATATGGATACTGTCGGAATCGGGATGCTGTCCAGAGACCTCAAAACGACATCAGACGAACCGGAAGTCACCACCTAGAATTTCAAAATGGCGTGTGAAATTGACTTCCGGTCTCTTGGCCCGGTATTCGGCCATTTTTGAATCTCTTCCAGAAACTGGAAATCGAGCAAGTCATCGTATGCTTGAATCTCGACTGACATAGTTATTGAGATATGAGACTTATAAACGTTGGCTGGCAAAAATTATTTTCGATTTCACACTATTTTGTAACTAAAGACAATTTTGCTCTGAGAAAACGATCATTTTTCTTCCCCCCATTGAGTCCGTTTCCATTTCCGCTTTTCCATTCTTTTTTCGTGCTCTGAATTAGTATGTTCAGAGAGAGACTTTACTGCGAGGAAAACATTCTGCAAACATTTTTCTAGCAATCGAATTTTATGTTGTTGTAATCAAAAGGCTATCGAATCAGAATCAATATCTATTAGAACCTTCCATTCAAATACACTTTTTAACGATTGGATAAGAGTGAGAAAATACATCAAATATTTGATATTCGTTGTAAACCAATTTGAAATGTATTAAAATTTTTATGAATAACACTAGCATAGGTATAATCTGTACTCGGTAATTTTCACAAACCACCAGAAAAATTAACAAGAATGAACAGAAAACTAGCATTCACAGTCATTAGCGTCGAAAAGTATCCTCGGCGGAGCACCGATTTAGAATCACCTATGGCGACGGCGCACAAGACTTATCACGTCTCTTACGTACAAAAGAGAAAGTTTGCTTTGAATCACTAAGTAGGTACTAGTACACTTTAGTCGATTTGTTTACGTGTATTTTAAATTAGGGCCCTTTATTCTCGCGCGGAATTTTTATGCGCGATTCTGGATTTACGCGTTTTTTGTACGCGAAGTTTTATGCGTCACGTATCTTCCGCGTAGAGAGCGAATTGAGTACATCGATCATTTATGTTTGCCTTTCTCCTAAGAAGGTATAGCAATCACTTGCAAAACCGAAAATATAGAGGTGCTCCAAAGGGCCGAATGGCATATATCACTCGACTCAGCTCGACGAGCTGAGCATTTTCTGTATGTGTGTGTGTATGTGCAAATTTTTATTCTCACACACATTTCTCAGAGATGACTAGACCGATTTTCATGAAATTAATTGCAAATGAAAGATCTTGTTGTCCCATAAGACCCTATTCATTTTTATTGTAATCGGATTTTTAGTTTACAGATTATGTATCAAAATGTATAAATCATGAAACGTCATTATCTCGAAAACTACACAACCGATTTGAACAAAATTGGTTTTAAATGAACGAGCTACCTGAAATACTCTTAACATTTGAATTTTATAAAGGTTGAAAATGTGGTTCAACAGTTATGAAAAGAAACGTGTTCTGCAGACTGTTTATTCTCACTCATGTTTCTCGGAGATGGCTGAACCGATTTTCATAAAATCAGTGTCAAATGGAAGGTCTAGTGGCCCTATAAGACCCTATTGATTTGTTTTGCAATCGGGCTATTACATTGCCTGTTATGTTTAAAATGTGAAACTCAGCTATCAAAAGGAACATATTCACAAGACTACTTGAGCTCTCACTTTTCTCAGAGATGGTTGATCCGATTTTCACAAAATTAGTGTCAATTAATAAGTGTAGCTGCCTCATAACACCCTATTAAATTTTATTGCAATCAAACTGTAACTTCGTCTGTAATGTACCGAAATGTGAAAATCACGAAACTTCATTATCTCAGAAACTGCACAACCGATTCGATCAATATTATCATCAGATGAGCGGGCTAGTTAGGGGTTAACTGATGAATTATGATTGAACACGTGGTTTCGAAGTTTTGCTGCTCTATACGTTCACATTTCATTTGATTATAATCGAACTTAAGCAACCGTTATGTATTTAATTGTTAATAAAACAACGAAAGTCTATTATCTCAAAGATTACATGACTTATTTGAACATAACTAGTGTCATACGAACGAGCCATCTCTCCAACTTACAAATAACAAACTTAATAACAATTCGATATGTGGCTCAAAAGTTCTGGAAAAACCTAAATTAATCCACCTAGCGGTCAGACCCAGCCTTTCTCATTCAAACTTTTATTTTTAAAAATAGATTTACATGAACGCTTCAATCCAATAAATGTATATTCACTTTTTGGGTTCTAAAATATTGATGTTGGAATTGAAATATAAAATATGAAATTTGACGTAATGTTAGCGGTTAAGAAATGGCGAAATGCCTGTTAATTTCGAACAATTTAATCACGAGCGATACCGGGAACGGGAACGTCAAATTTATTGAATCCTTGCTATGTGTTTAATGTCTGCAAATGCACGACGAATCGGCCATAGGATATGATCAAAGTCAAATAACAAATCGTTTGAAATGATTGATTTTATCGAAATGACAACATCCTCGACTTTTGGCTTCTGTACATCGCCTTAATTCTGAATATATTCATCATATTGAGTGGTATTCGGTCATTTTCAGCAGATTTTCTGGCATCAATCTGACACCGGAAATACCCATGGAAGGTATTTAGTTATTTGGATTGTTTTCGAGAAACTAAAAGTGGTCGTCTTTAAATTCACAATGATGTCCAGGGTCAATGTTTGGTTTCTATGCATCATCTCGAATACGGAAATATTCATATTGAGTACAATTCGGTCATTTTCGAGAAGTTGCTATTTAGCAATTCAAAATGATGCCGGAGGTCAATTAATAGCTCATTGCATCATTCTGGTTCCAGAGATACACATATTGGATGGTATTTGGTTATTTTAGGCTGTTTTTCACAAACCGGAAGTCGCCATCTTGGATTTCAAAATGGTATTTAAAATAATTTCTAGTCTCTGAGCGACATTATGGTTGAAGAAACACCCATATTGGGTGTTATTCGATCATTTTCGGCTGTTTCCCAGGAACCGGAAGTCGCCAACCTAGAATCCAAAATGGGGTCTGTGGTCGATTTCAGCTGCTGTGTATCATTCTAGATCCGGAAATACTCTTGTTAGACGGAAATCGGCCATTTTCGGCTGTTTTCCAGAAACCAGAAGTTGCCATCCTACAATTCATAATGGTATCTGAGGTCAATTTTTAGCTTCTTGCAACAATCTGGCTCCGGAGATACTCATATTGGGTGGTATTTGGTCACTTTAAGCTGTTTTTCAGAAACCGAAAGTCGTCATTTTGGACTTTAAAATTGCCTGTGAAATCAATTTCTGTCATCTGGGCGTAATTCTGGTTCCGAAAACATTCATATTGAATGGTATTTTGTAATTTCCGGCTATTTGCCAGACACCGGGAGTCACCATCTTAAAATTCAAGATTGTGTCTGTGATCAATTTTTAGCTTCTGTGCATCTTTCTGGTTCCGGAGATACTCATATTTAATGGGAATCGTCCGTTTCAGGCTGTATTTTAGAAACTGGAAGTTGCCATCTTACAATTCAAAATGTTGTCTGAAGTCGATTTGTGGCTCCAGTGCATCATTACGATTCTGGAAATACCCATTTTGGATGGTATTTGGTCGTTTGCCGCTGTTTTTCCGAAACCGGAAGTCGGCATTTCGGATTTCATAATGGCATTTGGAGACAATTTCTGAATTTTGAACGTCATACTGGGTAAAGAAACACTTATATTGGGTGGTATTTTGTCATTTTCAGCTGTGTTTCAGAAACCGGAAGTCGCCATCTTAGAATTCAAAATGGTATCTATGGTTGATTTTAGCTTTTGTGTATCATTCTATATTCGGAAATTATTATATTGGGTGGAAATCGGCCATTTTTGGCTGTTTTCCAGAACCGGAAGTTACCATCTTACAATCCAAAATGTTGCCTGAGGTCGACTATGGAACATATTTGTTACTACTAAAAACATTCACAAATTTGGTTGTATTTTCTTGATTGGTTCTTGAGCTGTGCGAAATTTGTGTTTCATTTGTATGGGACCCCTCCTTTATAGAAGAGGGAGGGGTGTCAAACCATTATGCACATATTTGTTACCTCTAAAAACATTCACCTGCCAAATTTGGTTCCATTTAGTTGGTTAGCTCTCGAGATGCGCAGAAATTTGTGTTTCGTTTGTATGGCATCCCTCTCTTCCCGGAAAAAGAGGGGCGTCCAACTATTATGAACATATTTGTTACCCCTTAAAACATCCACATGCCAAATTCGGTTTCATTGGTTTGTTCTTGAGTTGTGCAGAAATTTATGTTTCATTTGTATGGGACCCCTCCCTTCCAGAAGAGGGAGGGGTCTCAAACTATCATAGGAACCTTATCGGTACCAAAAACCCCTACATACAAATTTTCACGTCGATCGGTTCGATAGTTTTCGAGCCTATATGGATCAGACATACCGGACTGAATTTTTGCCTTTCTCCTAGAAAGGTATAGCAATCACTGAAAAAACTAAAGGTATAAAAGTGCTCCAAAGGGTCGAATGTCGTATATCACTCGACTCAGTTCGACGAGCTGAGCATTTTCTGTGTGTGTGTATGTGTGTGTGTAACGCTCTCCCAATCTCACTCGATTTTCTCAGAGATGGCTGGACCAATTTCAATAAAATTATTTGCAAATGAAAGGTCTATTTGCCCCATGAGACCCTATTGAATTTTATTGTAATCGGATTTTTAATTAAGAGGTTATGTATCAAAATGTAAAAATCACGAAACAATAATATCTCAGTAACTACGCAAGCAATTTGAACAAACTTAATATCAAATGAACGGGCTACCTAAAAAACTCTTAACTTTTGAATTTCATAAAGATTGGTGGTTCAAAAGTTATGGAAAGAAACGTGTTCTGAAGACTGTTTAATCTCACTCATTTTTCTCAGAGATGGCTGGACCGATTTTCATAAAATCGGTGTTAAATGGAATGTCTAGTTGCCCCATAAGACCCTATTGATTTGTTTTGCAATCGGACTATTACTTTGCCTGTTATGTTTAAAAATGTGAAATCCAGCTATGAAAAGTAAAATATTCACAAGACTACTTAAACTCACTCACTTTTCTCAGAGATGGCAGAACCGATTTTCACTAAGTTAGTGTCAAATGAGAGGTCCAGCTGCCTCATAACACCCTATTGAATTTTACTGTGATCGGACTGTAACTTCGTCTGTAATGTATCGAAATGTGAAAATTACGAAACTTCATTATCTTAGAAACTACACAACCGATTTGAACAATATTGATATCAGATGAACGGGCTAGTCAAGAATTAACTGATGAATTATGATTGAACATATGGTTTCATAATTCGGCTGCTCTATACGTTCCCATTTCATTTGATTATGATTGAACTTAAGCAACCGTTATGTACTAAATTGTTAAAACAACGAAAGTCTATTATCTCAAAGATTACACGACTTATTTACAATGCTAGTGTCATACGAACGAGTCATCTCTCAAACTTACAAATAACTAACTTCATAACAACTTGATACCTATGTGGTTCAAAAGTTATGGAACGAAAAGAAATTCATAGACTATTCCTATATGAGGCCTCAACATAATTTAAATGTGGTTTCGTACTATTCGAACGTTCCCGGTATTGCTCGTGATAAAATTGTTCGAAATTGAAAGTCAATTATTTTATTCTGCTATTCCTCAAGCACTAACATTACGTCAAATTTCATATCTTATGCTTCACATCACATCGATATTTTAGAACCCAAAGAGTGAATATACTTTTATTGGATTGGAGCGTCCATGTAAATCTATCTTTACAAATTATAAGCTTGAATGAGAAAGGCTGAGTCTGACCGCTAGGTGGATTAAATTAGGTTCTATATGTATAGATTACAACATCAATTTTTTAGAACCTAAAGAGTGAATATACATTTATTGGATTGAAGCGTTCATGTAAATCTATTTTTACAAATAAAAGTTTGAATGAGAAAGGCTGGGTCTGACCGCTAGGTGGATTAATTTAGGTTTTTAAATAATAACTTCCATTTTACAATTTGGAAAAGCTTTCCCCCAAGATCCAAATCCTGCCTACGCCCATGTCATGACACAAGTGTTCTTCACATCGGTTTATTTCTTGACTGGCGCTAGAACGCGTTTTACAAAAATTGCTGCAATCTGGTCAAATCTGTATGACGTACAAGATAGAGACCAACAACTGATATTTCTTCGCATCAGTGTACGCTACAGCGCCGCGCACGGGTGAATGTAGACGAGAGCGCAAGAGAGCATCTTCTTGAAAGAAAATGTAACGCACTCGCACTTTGTCTATCAAGCTCTAGCGCACACTCTCGTGCGGCTTATTTATCACCAAAGGAAAAGAGTTTCTTTCTCAGTGTGGTGAGTTATGCTCTGTCTCCTCTTTGTTCGTACGATTTTTGCACGTCAGTGGATCGCCTGTGCGAAATGCCAACTCTGTTTTCAGGAATGGTGACCCACTAGTAGAACACTCGCTCATACTCACAATTTTCCGCTAGACCGGCCGTACTTTTTTTTTTTTTCTTCACATAACATTTATTTGACACGGCACAAATACAATTTAATGTTTAACGGCGCCAATTATATCTGATGACTTAAAAACTAAAGCAAATTTTTTATCCTCGCTGCCGACTACGAGCTGAAATTAAGTCTAACTTAAAACTAGCATGGGATTTCCAATCAGTGTTTTGTTTTTCAATGGTCGTCTGATAATCGTCGAATGGCATGTATGGATTCGTTCTGCTGAGCCACGATGTCGTGAGTTGGGACAGAGGCTCGTAGTCCTTGGGTCCTGGTTCTATTGTGCGGGGTCTGGTTGCTGGTTTTGTGCTTAAGGTTCAAACGTGTTCTTGTCGTTTTGTTGGGTGTAGACGGAGGGGAACGGGACTAGACTGGGGCATGGATGGATTTCAGGAAAACTTATATAAGGGACATGTAGGATAGGTCACGGCTCGCCAAGACATCACGAACAGGAACAGCCGGCTGTCTACCCTCGGCCTGCAGGGAAGCTATCAATTTAGACCTGGCGTCACGGTGTACAGGGCATGACCAAACCTGACCGGCCGTACTTGGAAAATTCGATTTTTTCAATAATTTGCCTTGTATACGTGTGTAGGTCACTTATTCGACTACTACTCCACTATAAGGAAATTACCAAAAATGATATTTTCAGGAATGGTGACCCACCAGTAGACAAACATTCACTCATACTCACAATTTTCCGCTAGCCCGGCCGTACTTGGAAAATTCGATTTTTTCAAAAATTTGCCTTGTATACGTGTGTAGGTCACTTATTCGACTACTACTCTTGACTTGAAATTTTTTGGTTTTCATAGGAAATATTCAAAATCAGAAAAAAAAATTTTTTGATCATGTTAACATAATTGTTATTGAGTGTATCATATTCTCATAAACGTAAGTGATTTGGCTTGCAGGAGAATGAGGCAATAACAAAAAGAATTAAATGATAAAAGAATCATTATTATCAACTTTGTCAGTCTCTTCTTTCTTGTCTATCTTTTTACTCCCAGGAATTCCAAGGCCAAGTCCCTGTTTTTATTCAAGTTTCAGGTCTACTAACAATCTCAGAAAAGTTTAACTGCAATTACCTGCGACCAACCAACTAAAACCGCTCGACAATAAGAAGAAAATGAGAAAAATCATCATTTTCAACTTTGTCGGTCGATATCTTTTTTTTCCAGGAATTCCAAGGCCAAGTCCCTGTTTTTATTCAAGTTGTTGAATTTATCAACAGAAAATAGCGACGAGAATAATTCCGTAATCTTAATTCGACAATTATTTATTAGATGCCACGAGTGTACGAATAAAATTAAGCTATTATTTTACAGTGTTGTTTCGATGTATGATTATTAATTTATTAAACTTACGTTTAGTAATTCTCGTAACGCCTGTTTTAAAATTAATGCTTTCCAGATCGTTTGATTTTTAGAACTACAAAGAATATTTTTTTTCAAGATTCTAACGTGAAATTATAACGTGAAAGTTCTCACCACTATGATTTTATCCTTGATATAATAAATTATTTAATTATACGTATTATAAATCAATCCAAACTTCAATTGAACCTTAATTTTGATTATTATTAAATTTGTGTATTATGAATGTGTTTAACCACCTTAATTTTAAATATATTTTCCGCTTGTAATATTCGTCTGCACTACCTCGTTTCACTGAGATTAACTCTCAAAGGAACGGAACTAGATCCCTTGCCTGTTCTTCTCGCGCCGGTTGTCAGTTCTCTCTACCAGGTTGCTGACTAGAAAGGCCTATTGCTTGACGTGGCGCAAGTGATACTCCCCCCCGTAGTCCGGGAAGCACCTCATGATCCGAACTACTTCCTACGCCTACGTCTAGCATAGCCAGTTTTACTGCAGGACGCTCGTAGATACCTGAACTGGTTTGGACAGTTGCTCTCCTAACCTGCTCATCCTTAGCTGTGCACACCGAAATAATTCTCCCTTTGGGCCAGCTGTTACGAGGAAAACTGGGGTCCACGATTACGACAATATCACCTACTTCCATAGGCACCAACTTCAGGGGGGCAAGGCACTTTTTGCCCCCCCCCCCCTCCAATATTTTTTCCAAGGGGCAACATATGATTTTGCCCCCTCAATAATTCTAGAAAATTGTCGTTTTTTCGTTTTCCTGATAGTTTTATTTGTTATTTTTAAACTTCACAACCCTCACGCCATTTTGCATAATCGTGGTCTATGATAGTTACTATCAAAACTGCCATTCCAATCACTTAACGTCAAGAAGTATCGCACGCAAAAATTTCGAGCAATATGTTTCTAGAATCAGATAAATCAGATTATTTCGAAGCTCTTATGCCTCCCAATAATTTAATGAAGTCGGTGCCCATGCCTACTTCAATCGGCTTTGTTGTGCTGAACCATTTAGTTCTGCGAGTAATGGTTGGGAGATAATGTTAGCCAACGTCACCAGAAAACATTAGCTAGTAATTGCGATATCTGCTAGTTTCTTTTCACAGCACGAGCACTGTTGTTGAATTCCACCAATGGCTTCAAACCATCCGACGATCCCAACAAGAAATGGTTCAGGGTCAGTACTTCAGCTGTCTCGTCATCCAACGGAATATGGGTTAGTGGCCTAGAGTTCAATGTATGCTCAATTTCCACTAAAGCATTTCTTAGAACTTCGTCACATGGTAGCTTTAGTAATTTCCACTCGTATAAGTTCCTTTTTACGGACTGCACTAGCCTTTCCCACGCACCGCCCATAGGTGGTGAGCTCGGGTGTATGAATTTCTATGCGGTACACGGTGAAGTTATCGCAGCGATCAATTTGTTTTTATCCATCGTTTTAACAGCTTTCTCTAGTTCTATCGATGCGCCCTGGAAGTTGGTTCCGTTATCGGTGAAAATTTCTAACGGAACTCCCCTCCTAGCCATGAAGCATCGTAATGCCATGGTGCAAGAATCTGCGCTTAATGTGTGGGCAAGCTCGATGTGAATAGCACGCGTGGTCAGACATGTGATCCAAACGCTTCATCTTTTCTCAGACCGACGACCAACTGATACAAGCATCGGACCAAAGTAATCGACTCCTATATATGAAAAGGGCCGGCTAAATGGTAGATGCTGATGCTGCTAGATCACCCAACATTGGGGGATTTGGCACTGCGGATGCAATTTTACAATGTTGACAGTTACCACGCAACTTTCGATACAGCTGTCTCAAACGCGGTATTTGATAGTATTCGAATTTTATTGTAATCGGATTTTTAATTAAGAGGTTATGTATCAAAATGTAAAAATCACGAAACAATAATATCTCAGAAACTACGCAACCAATTTGAACAAACTTAATATCAAATGAACGGGCTACCTAAAAAACTCTTAACTTTTGAATTTCATAAAGATTGGTGGTTCAAAAGTTATGGAAAGAAACGTGTTCTGAAGACTGTTTAATCTCACTCATTTTTCTCAGAGATGGCTGGACCGATTTTCATAAAATCGGTGTTAAATGGAATGTCTAGTTGCCCCATAAGACCCTATTGATTTGTTTTGCAATCGGACTATTACTTTGCCTGTTATGTTTAAAAATGTGAAATCCAGCTATGAAAAGTAAAATATTCACAAGACTACTTAAACTCACTCACTTTTCTCAGAGATGGCAGACCGATTTTCACTAAGTTAGTGTCAAATGAGAGGTCCAGCTGCCTCATAACACCCTATTGAATTTTACTGTGATCGGACTGTAACTTCGTCTGTAATGTATCGAAATGTGAAAATTACGAAACTTCATTATCTTAGAAACTACACAACCGATTTGAACAATATTGATATCAGATGAACGGGCTAGTCAAGAATTAACTGATGAATTATGATTGAACATATGGTTTCATAATTCGGCTGCTCTATACGTTCCCATTTCATTTGATTATGATTGAACTTAAGCAACCGTTATGTACTAAATTGTTAAAACAACGAAAGTCTATTATCTCAAAGATTACACGACTTATTTACAATGCTAGTGTCATACGAACGAGTCATCTCTCAAACTTACAAATAACTAACTTCATAACAACTTGATACCTATGTGGTTCAAAAGTTATGGAACGAAAAGAAATTCATAGACTATTCCTATATGAGGCCTCAACATAATTTAAATGTGGTTTCGTACTATTCGAACGTTCCCGGTATTGCTCGTGATAAAATTGTTCGAAATTGAAAGTCAATTATTTTATTCTGCTATTCCTCAAGCACTAACATTACGTCAAATTTCATATCTTATGCTTCACATCACATCGATATTTTAGAACCCAAAGAGTGAATATACTTTTATTGGATTGGAGCGTCCATGTAAATCTATCTTTACAAATTATAAGCTTGAATGAGAAAGGCTGAGTCTGACCGCTAGGTGGATTAAATTAGGTTCTATATGTATAGATTACAACATCAATTTTTTAGAACCTAAAGAGTGAATATACATTTATTGGATTGAAGCGTTCATGTAAATCTATTTTTACAAATAAAAGTTTGAATGAGAAAGGCTGGGTCTGACCGCTAGGTGGATTAATTTAGGTTTTTAAATAATAACTTCCATTTTACAATTTGGAAAAGCTTTCCCCCAAGATCCAAATCCTGCCTACGCCCATGTCATGACACAAGTGTTCTTCACATCGGTTTATTTCTTGACTGGCGCTAGAACGCGTTTTACAAAAATTGCTGCAATCTGGTCAAATCTGTATGACGTACAAGATAGAGACCAACAACTGATATTTCTTCGCATCAGTGTACGCTACAGCGCCGCGCACGGGTGAATGTAGACGAGAGCGCAAGAGAGCATCTTCTTGAAAGAAAATGTAACGCACTCGCACTTTGTCTATCAAGCTCTAGCGCACACTCTCGTGCGGCTTATTTATCACCAAAGGAAAAGAGTTTCTTTCTCAGTGTGGTGAGTTATGCTCTGTCTCCTCTTTGTTCGTACGATTTTTGCACGTCAGTGGATCGCCTGTGCGAAATGCCAACTCTGTTTTCAGGAATGGTGACCCACTAGTAGAACACTCGCTCATACTCACAATTTTCCGCTAGACCGGCCGTACTTTTTTTTTTTTTCTTCACATAACATTTATTTGACACGGCACAAATACAATTTAATGTTTAACGGCGCCAATTATATCTGATGACTTAAAAACTAAAGCAAATTTTTTATCCTCGCTGCCGACTACGAGCTGAAATTAAGTCTAACTTAAAACTAGCATGGGATTTCCAATCAGTGTTTTGTTTTTCAATGGTCGTCTGATAATCGTCGAATGGCATGTATGGATTCGTTCTGCTGAGCCACGATGTCGTGAGTTGGGACAGAGGCTCGTAGTCCTTGGGTCCTGGTTCTATTGTGCGGGGTCTGGTTGCTGGTTTTGTGCTTAAGGTTCAAACGTGTTCTTGTCGTTTTGTTGGGTGTAGACGGAGGGGAACGGGACTAGACTGGGGCATGGATGGATTTCAGGAAAACGTATATAAGGGACATGTAGGATAGGTCACGGCTCGCCAAGACATCACGAACAGGAACAGCCGGCTGTCTACCCTCGGCCTGCAGGGAAGCTATCAATTTAGACCTGGCGTCACGGTGTACAGGGCATGACCAAACCTGACCGGCCGTACTTGGAAAATTCGATTTTTTCAATAATTTGCCTTGTATACGTGTGTAGGTCACTTATTCGACTACTACTCCACTATAAGGAAATTACCAAAAATGATATTTTCAGGAATGGTGACCCACCAGTAGACAAACATTCACTCATACTCACAATTTTCCGCTAGCCCGGCCGTACTTGGAAAATTCGATTTTTTCAAAAATTTGCCTTGTATACGTGTGTAGGTCACTTATTCGACTACTACTCTTGACTTGAAAATTTTTGGTTTTCATAGGAAATATTCAAAATCAGAAAAAAAATTTTTTTGATCATGTTAACATAATTGTTATTGAGTGTATCATATTCTCATAAACGTAAGTGATTTGGCTTTCAGGAGAATGAGGCAATAACAAAAAGAATTAAATGATAAAAGAATCATTATTATCAACTTTGTCAGTCTCTTCTTTCTTGTCTATCTTTTTACTCCCAGGAATTCCAAGGCCAAGTCCCTGTTTTTATTCAAGTTTCAGGTCTACTAACAATCTCAGAAAAGTTTAACTGCAATTACCTGCGACCAACCAACTAAAACCGCTCGACAACAAGAAGAAAATGAGAAAAATCATCATTTTCAACTTTGTCGGTCGATATCTTTTTTTTCCAGGAATTCCAAGGCCAAGTCCCTGTTTTTATTCAAGTTGTTGAATTTATCAACAGAAAATAGCGACGAGAATAATTCCGTAATCTTAATTCGACAATTATTTATTAGATGCCACGAGTGTACGAATAAAATTAAGCTATTATTTTACAGTGTTGTTTCGATGTATGATTATTAATTTATTAAACTTACGTTTAGTAATTCTCGTAACGCCTGTTTTAAAATTAATGCTTTCCAGATCGTTTGATTTTTAGAACTACAAAGAATATTTTTTATCAAGATTCTAACGTGAAATTATAACGTGAAAGTTCTCACCACTATGATTTTATCCTTGATATAATAAATTATTTAATTATACGTATTATAAATCAATCCAAACTTCAATTGAACCTTAATTTTGATTATTATTAAATTTGTGTATTATGAATGTGTTTAACCACCTTAATTTTAAATATATTTTCCGCTTGTAATATTCGTCTGCACTACCTCGTTTCACTGAGATTAACTCTCAAAGGAACGGAACTAGATCCCTTGCCTGTTCTTCTCGCGCCGGTTGTCAGTTCTCTCTACCAGGTTGCTGACTAGAAAGGCCTATTGCTTGACGTGGCGCAAGTGATACTCCCCCCCGTAGTCCGGGAAGCACCTCATGATCCGAACTACTTCCTACGCCTACGTCTAGCACAGCCAGTTTTACTGCAGGACGCTCGTAGATACCTGAACTGGTTTGGACAGTTGCTCTCCTAACCTGCTCATCCTTAGCTCTGCACACCGAAATAATTCTCCCTTTGGGCCAGCTGTTACGAGGAAAACTGGGGTCCACGATTACGACAATATCACCTACTTCCATAGGCACCAACTTCAGGGGGGCAAGGCACTTTTTGCCCCCCCCCCCAATATTTTTTCCAAGGGGCAACATATGATTTTGCCCCCTCAATAATTCTAGAAAATTGTCGTTTTTTTCGTTTTCCTGATAGTTTTATTTGTTATTTTTAAACTTAACAACCCTCACGCCATTTTGCATAATCGTGGTCTATGATAGTTACTATCAAAACTGCCATTCCAATCACTTAACGTCAAGAAGTATCGCACGCAAAAATTTCGAGCAATATGTTTCTAGAATCAGATAAATCAGATTATTTCGAAGCTCTTATGCCTCCCAATAATTTAATGAAGTCGGTGCCCATGCCTACTTCAATCGGCTTTGTTGTGCTGAACCATTTAGTTCTGCGAGTAATGGTTGGGAGATAATGTTAGCCAACGTCACCAGAAAACATTAGCTGGTAATTGCGATATCTGCTAGTTTCTTTTCACAGCACGAGCACTGTTGTTGAATTCCACCAATGGCTTCAAACCATCCGACGATCCCAACAAGAAATGGTTCAGGGTCAGTACTTCAGCTGTCTCGTCATCCAACGGAATATGGGTTAGTGGCCTAGAGTTCAATGTATGCTCAATTTCCACTAAAGCATTTCTTAGAACTTCGTCACATGGTAGCTTTAGTAATTTCCACTCGTATAAGTTCCTTTTTACGGACTGCACTAGCCTTTCCCACGCACCGCCCATAGGTGGTGAGCTCGGGTGTATGAATTTCTATGCGGTACACGGTGAAGTTATCGCAGCGATCAATTTGTTTTTATCCATCGTTTTAACAGCTTTCTCTAGTTCTATCGATGCGCCCTGGAAGTTGGTTCCGTTATCGGTGAAAATTTCTAACGGAACTCCCCTCCTAGCCATGAAGCATCGTAATGCCATGATGCAAGAATCTGCGCTTAATGTGTGGGCAAGCTCGATGTGAATAGCACGCGTGGTCAGACATGTGATCCAAACGCTCCATCTTTTCTCAGACCGACGACCAACTGATACAAGCATCGGACCAAAGTAATCGACTCCTATATATGAAAAGGGCCGGCTAAATGCAGCAAGTCTGGCTGCTGGTAGATCACCCAACATTGGGGGATTTGGCACTGCGGATGCAATTTTACAATGTTGACAGTTACCACGCAACTTTCGATACAGCTGTCTCAAACGCGGTATTCGATAGCGAAGATTAAGTTTATTAATGGCGGTTTCGTGATTTCTATGTAACAAATTGCAGTGATAATATTGTATAATTTGAGTTGTAATTGGATGCACTGACGGAAGAATGATTGGTCTTTTTGATTGCGGATCTGCACAAAAACACGCACCAATTCGGCTGCGTGTTCTCATCACCTCGTGTTCGTCCAAATCTGGGGATAAACTATACAAAGAACTATTCTTGAACACTTGCGTTGCTTGGCCTCGCCGTGAGCCCTCCAGAAGGAATGCATATTCATCCGGGTATGCTTCCAGTTGCGCCTGTTTGTACAGCCAGTTTTGAGCTTCCAGCAATTCGTGTTGTTGAAGTGGGGCTATATCCGGACTTAGTTTAAACGTCTGTTGCCTACGGATTTTGCGCCAAAGTTTAATTTTGGGTAATTTATTTCCAGCTCGGAGAACAAAGGCTGTCACTCGATATAGTCGTACCCAACTAGAAAAATTATGGAATTGTATGATACGCTTCGGAATTCGAAAATGAAGCAATAAGTGAGGACGAAGTTCCTCGTTGGTCGTTCCGACGGGAACGGGTAATGAAGGCCATTCGTCTGTGGTATGACAGAGAAACTGCGGGCCCTTGAACCACCTACTACCTGGAGCCAGGTCTGGCTTGCGCTGCCACTTTGTGCCATCATCTGCGACATTATGCTTTGTTGGCACCCAACGCCACTCTGTTATATCTGTAGATTCCAAAATTTATCCAACTCGGCTTCCTACATGTTGCGAATAACATTTGTGATCGGATTTTAACCAACACAACAGATCACCATATGATATTCACAGATTCCGTATGATAATGTCCACAGCCGCTGGGTATTTTTTCTTAAACCGCATTGCATTTATATTTATAATATATTGCGCGCTGCTTGGCGAACAGGTTGCCCCGAAAGTCATTACGCACATAGCATACACATCAGGCTCACTCTCCGATGGGTTGATTTTCCACAGAAATCTCTGACTGTTCTGATCTTCTTTTTTAATGAGTACTTGGTGGAACGTTTCACGAATGTCCGCGCTGAGGGCTATTTTAAATTCTCGAAACTTGTGTAAAACTGCAGGAAGCGATGTGAGCTGATCCGGCCCTTTCAATAGGACGGAGTTGAGCGAAACACCATGAGATTTAGCTGCGGCATCCCAAACTATCCTAAGTTTGCCAGGTTTATCAGGATTAACCACTGACAAAATGGGTAAATACCATTAACGTAGACTCTTCACGGCTAGCTCTTCAGGTTCTATTTTCCGTATATATCGCTTGTCCAGATATTCCTCAATCTTTTTCTGCATTACTTTTGCCAATTCCGGATCTTTTGCCAACCTCTGCTTCAAACAGACCCACCTTTTCAAAGCCATTGTCTTGCTTTCAGGAAGCCGCACATGGTTGTATTTCTAAAGCAGTCCCGTTTCATGCTGGTTATTCAATCGTCGAGTAAGCTGAATTAACAGATTCTGCGCTCGTTGGTCCTCGATTGGCATAGCACGTGTGATGTTATTCGTAATACCCAAGCTGTCCAACGAAAAATAAGCTTTAATTTCCTGATGAAGAATATTCCCGATCCCACAGTCGCAATGACTGGCCTGCATCGAGTGATGATTCGTATATTGAATATCAGCTTCGTTGCCGCTACTGTTGCCGTAAACGGTCCACCCTAGACGGGTTTCAATCGCCACCGGATGCCCCCATCCACCTTCTCGACACTTCAGCGTATTGCCAAGCCCTGTGTGATCGAGTCCAAGTAACACACGCGGTACTGCGTTTCGATGCGACTCTATCGGAATGTTTTTTAAATGGGGATATTTTTGCTGTAACTCTTCTACCAGCAACGTTTGGTTAGGTAATTTTAATTCGCCTACGGTACGAATTCCTATCAGCGGATGTATAGTTTTTCCAGAACCCGATATTTTCAAATTTACCGTTCGAGATTCTTTCACATAGCGTCTTGTTCCCCCTGTCCATTTGATACACAGGAGCTTGCATTGCCCTTCAAGGTTTAGCTCATCAGCTAAAGCATCTTCAATTAATGACAGCTCAGACCCATCATCAATAAAGGCGAATGTTTGAATTTCAGTGTGCATGCCGTATAAGTGACTGGCATGACTCGAAAGAGAACTTCGTTTGATTCTGTTTGATGTATGTTGCAATTTCTTTCCCTTTGCATATTATTAGGGTTACTGCCCGTAGAAACACCGTGATTGAAATTATTGGCCGGTGTTTGCCAAACTCGAACTTGTGGGTTTGTAAGAGCGGATGGTGTTTATATGTACAGCTGTCTTTGCCGCATTCGCCTTGCTGACGACATATCCCCTTATATCGGCGCAGGCATTTTTTACAAAAATGCCGTTCTTCAACCACCGCCCATCTAGAGTCATAGCTCAGTTCGCAAAAACGCTTGCCCCCGCATTCTTACGGTGATTGCATGAATAATAGTTTCAGGTTTACCGTAAAGCATTTTCAGTGTGGATAATACATCGGATACGTTCGAAGCATGCAGTAACCGACATCTAACAGCTTCTAATGCATGACCAGACAAACACTTTCTCAAACGTAACATGTTCTCCTCATTTGAGAAACCACACATCTCTGTTGATGAGTTAAACGTCGAAAAGAAGAGTGGCCAGTCTTCAGGGTTCCCAGCAAACTCAGGTAGATCTCTTGGAACAGCTTGTCTCGCAGCCAGCTGACTTTTGTTCAACACGAGCGTATCCCCAGCATCAGCACCAGAACTACGACGAGGGATGGCATTTTGATCACCAGTTCTATGAGGGGTTGAGCCGTGCCTGGGTTTAGATTTAATCGTGCTTACTTATGGTACCGACTTCAAACGATCAAAACGTTGCTTTATACTATTCGCCTCCCTCTCAGACAGTTTTTCAACATGTCTAGCTGATCCCTCAGGATGGTTTCCGAAACGTTTTTGTTCCTTTTTTCTATAATTTGCTGGAATCTCAATCGAGGAAATCCATTCATCAATCCGGGAATTGTGACTCGTAACCTCATCTGCATCCCCGCTGACATCGGACTCATCATTGACCGCCTGTAGCAGCTTGTTGAATTTAGTATACAGATGTTTTTTCGCTAACGTCTCCTCGATTTGTAATTTTCTCATTGCAAACATTTCTTCTAACTTATACTCTTCCTCTATCTTCCGTAATTCCAACTCCATTCGTAACTTATATGATTTCCGAGAACTAGAAGTGCTATGTGATGACCTTGCCGCTCTATTATCAGCGAGTGCCTGCTAAGAATTTACGCCTACTGTATCGTTTTGCATCTCGCAATTATCACAGAAGCAGTTCTTTTCAGCTATTCCTCCAGTCACATCGACGCAGAAAAAATGATACCAAGTATCGCACTGGTCGCATTGCACCATCGTAGTATTGTCTGGTTTGCCACAACTATGTCCACAACTGTTCGCATCTGGCGCAGGGAGATCAGGATTGCTCTGCTTACCTTCACTGACTGCCGTTCTCTGTACAGTAACAGAAGTGGCATCGACTTTTAATTCGTTGTGCTCGCTCGAAGGTTTCTTTTGAGTCACCTTGGGCATCTTTTTGATAACACAAATAAACGTTAATTTTATATTGCTGAATTTATCAACAGAAAATAGCGACGAGAATAATTCCGTTATCTTCATTCGTCAATTATTTATTAGATGCCACGAGTGTACGAATGAAATTACCCTAAAATTTTACAGAGTGTTGTTTCGATGTATAATTATTAATTTGTTAGACTTACGTTTAGTAATTCTCGTAACGCCTGTTTCAGAATTAATGCTTTCCAGATCGTTTGATTTTTAGAACTACAAAGAATATTTTTTATCTAGATTCTAACGTGAAATTATAACGTGAAAGTTCTCACCACTATGATTTTATCCTTGATATAACAAATCATTCAATTATACGTATTATAAATCAATCCAAACTTCAATTGAACCTTAATTTTGATTATTATTAAATTTGTGTATTATGAATGTGTTTAACCGCCTTAATTTTAAATATATTTTTTCGCTTGTAATATTCGTCTGCACTACTTCGTTTCACTGCGATTAACTCTCGAAGGAACGGAACTAGATCCCTTGCCTGTTCTTCTCGCGCCGGTTGTCAGTTCTCTTGACGTGGCGCAAGTGACACAAGTTTCAGGTGTCTACTAAAAATTTCAGAAAAGTTTAGCTGCAAGTACCTGCGACCAAACGATTAAAACCGCTTGACAATAAGAAGAAAATGAGAAAAATCATCATTTTCAACTTTGTCGGTCGATATCTTTTTTTCCCAGGAGTTCCAAAGCTAAGCCCCTGTTTTTATTCAAGTTTCAAGTCTCTACTAACAATTTCAAAAGAGTTTAGTTGCAATTACCTGTGACCAAACGATAACTTTTTGGCAAGTGATCAATCTCTGCTTTTTGGAGCAAAATTGAAGCACATTAGAAGGACGCCTTGATTTATATTCACCAAATTTGACACACATGTTCCTTACACATTAGAGGTTTTTTTTGTGTTCACACAACATTTATTTGACACACACATTAGAGGTGGTCAAAAGCCTATTGGAAATGGTGGGGCAGCCAATGAAAGGGAGAAGTGCTGGATTCCGAACGAATCCATGTTTTATTTCCTCTTTTTATACCAAAAAATACTCCCCTCTATTAAAATTTGACCGTAATATAGTCACAAATGATCCTTAGTAACTTATTTTGTTCATAACAAGTAGAAAAAATACCAGAAGTGTAGAAAAAATGATGAAAATATTTTTGTCCGCCTGTTTGTATAAAAACGTCCCATAGTGGAATGGTGACCCACTAGTAGACCAACATTCGCTCATACTCACAATTTTCCGCTAGGCCGGCCGTTGTGAGAAAATTCGATTTTTACAATAATTTGCCTTATATACGTGTGTAAGTCACTTATTCGACTACTATTCCACTATGAGGAAATTCCCAAAAATGATTGGAATGGTGACCCACCAGAAAACCAACATTCGCTCATACTCACAATTTTCCGCTAGACCGGCCGTTGTGAGAAAATTCGAGTTTTTTTTTGTGTTTTCGTCATCTATACCTATAAAAATGCAGTCCAGTCTGTCTGTCTGTCTGATCCATATAGACTCGGAAACTACCGAACCGATCGACGTGAAAATTTGGTCGTAGGGGTTTTAGGGGCCGAGAAAGGTTCCTATGATAGTTTGAAACCCCTCCTTCTTCTAGAAGGGAGGGGTCCCATACAAATGAAACAAAAATTTCTGCACATCTCAAAAACTAACCAAGCAAATGGAATCAAATTTGGTATGTGGATGTTTTTAGGAGTAACAAATATGACCATATTGGTTCGACACCCCTCTCTCTTCTGGAAGGGAGAGGTTACATACAAATGAAACAAAAAATTTTTGCACATCTCGAAAACTAACCTAGTAAATAGAACCAAATTTTTAGCTGGATGTTTTTAGGGGTAACAAATATATCCATAATGGTTTGACACCCCTCCCTCTTGTACAAGGGAGGGGTCCCATACAAATGAAACACGAATTTCGCACAGCTCGAGAACCAATCAACCAAATACAACCGAATTCGATATGTGAATGTTTTTAGAGGTAACAAATATGTCCATAATGGTTCGACTCCCCTCCCTTTTCTGTAAGTGCATAGGTGCTCAGAGGAACCACGAGGAAATCCTTTGCACCTTTATGCCGCTGTGTCAAGACTGTCAGGAAAGATTCGAGACTGAGCTCAACCTGAAGGCAGTAATTGCAATCAAACATAACATTTCTATTGCCGCAAGTAACAACAATGCCAGGGCCACAGAAATAACAAATAAATTATCCTCGCTTCTCGACGCACCTACGGACGCCACGCATGCAGAAAAAATGCTTAAAGAAATAAACCAAAGCATTTCTAACATTGCCAGCAGCAACGAAGCCAGTACAGCTGAAATTAAAAATACATTATAATCACTTTGCGTCACACCTTCGGACACCACATCAGCTGTTGAAGCGGTGGCCAAATCGGCAGCAACAGCAGCAGTAGCAACAATAGCATCAACTACAAATGCAACGACAGACTCACTCAATAAATTACTTACTACCCTAAAAAATGACCTAGCTGAATCTCGTGCTGCCCTTACGCGTGACGTTAAGTCTCACATGGAAGAAATGGCAAAAAGAATACCTGCACCCGTCAATGTCCCGCTGGAAACGCACTCATCGTCTATCCCAGCGCAAGCTCATCAGAACTTCGTCAGCAATAAAGAATCAACTTCTGGCTGGCGCTTCATTGAAAGTAAAAAAATATAAAAATGTGACTGGTCACAATATGACGCAAAGCAGCGTTTACGTCGTCTACAAGAAAAAAAGGAAGACAAAGCCAAGCAAAGGCAAAAGCAACGGAAACAGCAAAACCATAGTACCAACAACAGCAATAACATTACTAGTAGCAGGAACAACAGTAACATCCGCATAAATAACAACAACAGTAGCAACAACATCATCAACCACAGTAACAGCAACAACAACGAAACTAGAACCATCACGCAGCGCAACACACCACCTTCACTTTTACCTCTTGACAAGGAATTATTGGCCGCAGCACGCATACATTTCTCTGGACAACAAAACAAGGACATTAGAACAAAATTCATCAATTTCCAAAAAGGCGAAACTTTCAACCCGTACAGAACTGAAAAGGTTCGCACTGGGCAGACTGAAAATGTAAACAACAATAATAGCGACATCAGCAACACACAACTCAACATCAACATCCACACCACCACACGACAGCCAATTCGAACTGGACCCAATACGGCCTCCTATAGTGCGCTTAACGCAGCAGTCGACAAACGGCGATGGACGCTTTTTAAAGGCTAGACTTCGTGACCCGAATATAATGAAAATCGTCCGCCTGTACCTGGCGTTCATGAACGACCAGCAACCAACAGTATGTGTAGATGGTTACACATCCACTAGTATCCGAATGCTGTTAGCTTCCGAAGGACTACCAGTAAGCACCGAACATCTGCTGCGCATTTTTCAGGAAGTCTACCAGGAATACGGGCTTTCACCCTCGGAAGCAAAAGCTGATCTACAGACGTACAGGACCTTTCTTTTTAGCGAACGGACACATCGGCTGCAGCAATTGCGCGTAAGTCACGTAAATTTTCACAAGTAAAGACGCCCAATTTGGAAAGAAATAGTGTAAGTTTACATAGACAATTTTCACATTCCACACAGAATGCAATAATGACACCCTCTTTGGAGGAAGAAAGTAATTATTTAATTGAAAATATTTCACATTCCGAACGGAATGCTAAACCGACACCCTCTCTCGAGGAAGAAAATACTATTTTAAGTCAAAATATTTCTCCAAAAACTTCTTCGAACGGGCAACAGAATGTGACTGAGATACTGGTATACTGCCAGAATTTCAACCGCATGAAAAGTCCAGCCAAAATGAAGGAAATTAATCAAAATCTATTATCATCCACCTTCAAAGTAATTCTAGGAACTGAAACTAGCTGGGACGAAAGCGTAAGAAGCGAAAAAGTATTTGGAATAATTATAATGTATTCCGGCACGATCGGAATTCGTCTACCAGTAAAACAAAGTCAGGCGGTGGAGTCCTCATTGCCATTAATGTAGACTTTACTTCTGAGAAAATAATATCCGACAAATATAAAGAATTTGAACACGTATGGGCTAAAGCATTTATAGCTGGCGAAGAACATATCTTCTGTTCCGTGTACTTTCCACCGGAACATGTTCATAAACAATCATATGAATTATTTTTCAAAACTCTAGAATCTATTATGTCTAACATGAAACCAGAAGTAAAACTGCATGTCTATGGCGACTTCAACCAACGAAATGCAGACTTTATCGTAGACATTGAAAATGAATCTATCTTACTCCCAGTCGTAGGCGAAAACGAAACACTGCAGTATCTTTTTGGCAAATCCTCAGAACTCGGTCTATATCAAATCAATCATGTCAAAAACAAACAAAATGCATATTTAGACCTATTATTCACAAACTGCACTGAAGACTTCTGTGTAGATGCATCATTGACTCCCATCTGGAAAAATGAAACATTTCACACAGCAATTTAATATTCAATAGTAATGAATAACACTTCGTACCCTAGCGACTGCGAGTACGAGGATGTACCGGAATACCACGAAACTGACTTCAAACAAGTCAAACGTAGACTACGCATAATAAATTGGCGTAGTATTATTTGTAAAGAAGGAAATGTCAACGAAGAAGTATTAAAATTTTATGAAATAATTAATCAACCTATATCAGAAAATGTACCACTAAGAAAAAGAGGACGGACGAACACCAACAAATACCCAGTGTGGTTTAATCCACAATTGAAGAACCTGAAAAATAGAAAACAAAGATAACATAAAATATACAAAAAAGACAACAATAGCGAAAATCTTCAAAATTACCAAGAAATTTGTCGTCAACTTGACGCAGCCATTAAAATTGCGCATTAAGAACATAACCGTAAAATCGAACATCAAATCAAGTCCTGCCCTAAGAACTTCTTCAATTACGTAAAAACCAAACTAAAAAGTAGGACGCCATTTCCCAAATGCTTCACTGCGATTAAACATTTCGAGCTGCTGATGGGTCATAAAGGACTCTTATTCCAGTTGCAAATTTTCATTGATGGTTGGTTGGTCGTGGATCCTTTCTGGATTGTCAATACAAATGTTCCGAACAATCTGCACTGAATCAATAGCTAGTTTATGTTGATGATCGCGGACAAAAGAAGCGTTACATACAGCATTCTCATCATACGGATAAAGACCGCAACATGCGAATCCATTTGATAAAATTGTTTACATGTTCGACATTTTATCAACAGCCATTTTTAATAAAGGAGCGATTTCCTTCCTGGGAAGCAGAGCTGCAGCGCTTTTGATTCTCCACTCAACCAACATCTGATTCCAGAAATGTTAAAGAAGCTCACATCCACAGGCTGTGTAACCTGAGTGGTGTTGGGGAAAAGACATATTAAGAGTATGTTTTTCTCTTTACATAACGTTGTTGAGTTAATTGAAACATAGGATGTATGTCCATCAACGATAATGACAACAGGAAAAGAAATGTTCTCTTCCAGGAGCCACGGATGAAACACGTCACGCAGATAGAGATGAAACGAGTCTCTGTTCATCCACCCCGATTCCTTTTTGCCTGTCGCCCATCCTTTTGGAAGATTTTGGTAGATTTCGTGTGGCATTCTCTGTTTGTACGGGTAAATAATCATCGAAGGAGCAAGTCTACCCGCTGCGTTTGCAGCGAAAAGTGCCGTGTAAGACTCTTCGTCCTGCCCTAAGAACTTCTTCAATTACGTAAAAACCAAACTAAAAAGTAGCAACTTTCCATCACGAATCCATCTTGACAGTAAATTAGGACAAACTAATAATGAAATATGTAGTCTTTTTGCCACATTTTTTTCAAGAAATATACACCACATTTGAAGAAACAGATCGCGACCGCGAATATTTCTCGTATTTTCCTGAATTTTCAAATTCTTTATCTGTCAATCAAATATCCGAATTCGAAATTCAGAACGCTACGAAAGGTCCTGGACCTGACAGAATAGCCCCATTTTTTTTTTCAAAAACTTGGCAGAAGAACTATCTACACCTTTAATACACCTCTTTAATATGTCTCTGAAGAATGAAATTTTTCCAGAACTCTGGAAAACCTCATATTAAGTGCCAGTTTTCAAATCTGGCGCTAAATCTGACATTCGTAATTATCGTGGAATTGCCATTATTTCATGCATTCCAAAATTATTTGAATCAATAATTAATGAAAAAATCTTTCAGCAAGTAGAAAAAAAAATCACAACTCAACAGCACGGCTTTTGTAAAGGCCGATCAACTACCACAAATCTTTTGGAATTCATAACTTTCACTTTGACTGTAATGGACAACGGCAACCACGTAGAAGCTCTTTATACGGTGTTTAGCAAGGCATTTGACAGAATCGACATACCTTTATTGCTCTTCAAGCTCGAAAAATACGGAGTGGAAACAAAATTCTTGGAATGGCTGCAGTCATACTTAACAAAGAGAACACAAATAGTCCGCTTTCAAAATTCCTTTTCAAACCCAATAGAAGTAACTTCCGGGGTTCCTTAAGGTTCTCACCTGGGCCCTCTTCTTTTTATATTAAACGTGAATGACATTTCCTTTCTTCTTAAATCAATACGTGTGCTTGTATATGCTGACGACATGAAGCTCTTTATAAAAATAATCAATGCAGAAGACTTCGAAATATTCCAGAATGAAATTAATGTATTCTACACTTGGTGCAACAAAAGTCTATTGCAACTCAACATTAAAAAATGTAATTCAATAGCCTTCAGCAGAAAAACAGTAACACCACCTACAAACATTTTCTTAGGAAACCAACCAGTAGAAAAATGCAAAATCATAAGGGACCTAGGCGTAATCTTAGACTCCAAACTTACATTCATAAAACATTATAATACAATTATCAACAAAGCAAATAGTATGCTGGGCTTTATAAAACGCCTCGGCCATAATTTTCAAGACCTATATACAATCAAACTATTATATATTACATACGTCCGACCAATTCTGGAATACTGTAGCATTGTATGGAATCCCTATACCGTGAGGCGCCCTAATTCCGCGCAGTTTAGAGATATCAATGTTTCGGAAACTGTCAAAATTTCAAATTCGATCATATTTGTGATGTAAAATATGATTTAGATAGCATATTTGATATTACTGCAATGAAAAATATCGCAAGTGTCTATTAACTTTCGGATATTAGAATCAAACGAGCAAACCTAATGAATGTGCAAGCTCTGAATTCCCTGCACTGTGAGGAAAAGGGTCCAAATTCCGTGCATTGAAGCTCCTAATTCCGCGCATCGCAGAAATTCATGTTTGACGCAATCATACAACAGTATTTAATTTTTTTTTTTGTTAAAAAAACTAATATTAAATACAAGGTTTATTTCAAAAAAGAATTTCAATAAGTTTATTAGTTGTTTTGTTTTTCATACATTCCAACTTAGTCATTTTTTTTTTATTTATTTCATTTGTTTCAACCGTTTAATTGCTTTTTGCTGCAAAATTTCATTTTCTTTCAGCTTTCTCTTAGCAATCCTTTCATTTTTCTTCTTCTCCTTCTCCATCTGTCATTTTCTCTTTGATTCTCAAGGATGTTAACATACTGTTGGTACGTATCACTCGTTGCTACAGCTGGGGGACGTAATTTCGGTGCTCGCTTTGGCTGCATTTGTTTTCTCGCCGTTGGATACTGGAAACACTTTTGAAAAGCGTCGGATATGTTTCGCTTCAGACATTTTTTACCAGATACAGATGAGTTGAGATTTGCTAAAATTATATTTTTGCAGTTAACTTAATTAAAACGGTTTTAAGCTTACCATTTGTGTTAGAATCATCAAATCCTGCAAACGGTTCCTCGTCGTCGGTGCCCAGAATCGATGTCATTCCAGATTTAATTGAATTCATAGCCGAGCGTGGTTCGAGCGGTGGTCTGGTTGATTTCAACTTAATCCGTTGCCAAACTTTGTACAAATTGATGTCTTCGACAGAACCAAGCCATTTCCCAAATGCTTCACTGCGATTAAACATTTCGAGCTGCTGATGGGTCATAAAGGACTCTTATTCCAGTTGCAAATTTTCATTGATGGTTGGTTGGTCGTGGATCCTTTCTGGATTGTCAATACAAATGTTCCGAACAATCTGCACTGAATCAATAGCTAGTTTATGTTGATGATCGCGGACAAAAGAAGCGTAACATACAGCATTCTCATAATACGGATAACGACCGCAACGTGCGAATCCATTTGATAAAATTGTTTACATGTTCGACATTTTATCAACAGCCATTTTTAATAAAGGAGCGATTTCCTTCCTGGGAAGCAGAGCTGCAGCGTTTTTGATTCTCCACTCAACCAACATCTGGTTCCAGAAATGTTTGAGAGGTCTAAAGAAGCTCACATCCAGAGGCTGTGTAACCTGAGTGGTGTTGGGGAAAAGACATATTAAGAGTATGTTTTTCTCTTTACATAACGTTGTTGAGTTAATTGAAACATAGGATGTATGTCCATCAACGATAATGACAACAGGAAAAGAAATGTTCTCTTTCAGGAGCCACGGATAAAACACGTCACGCAGATAGAGATGAAACGAGTCTCTGTTCATCCACCCTGATTCCGTTTTGCCTGTCGCCCATCCTTTTGGAAGATTTTGGTAGATTTCGTGTGGCATTCTCTGTTTGTACGGGTAAGTAATCATCGAAGGAGCAAGTCTACCCGCTGCGTTTGCAGCGAAAAGTGCCGTGTAAGACTCTTTGTCAGAGTTTCCAACTCTCGCATGAACATGTTTTCCGTTGGACTACGCTAGTACTATTTCTCTGGTTGGAATGGTTCTGACAGCTGTCTCGTCCATGTTGAAAATTTGTTCAGGATGTTCCATTACATGCATCAAGTTTTCTTGAACAAGGTAATCATGCACTTCCCGGAACCATTTTCGAATGTGTTCCTCATTCACAACACATCTTTGTTTCGATAATGCACTGGCAACTCTCCTAGAAATGTTTGGGTGGCGACATATGTAACCGCTCACCCACTTCTTGCCATCCTTAAACGGGTTCTCAGTTTTTGTTTTCAAATATTGAGCAACACAAACTTTCAAGTGTTTGGTGCTGACGGGGAATCCTGCTCTGGCCATGCTTATTATCCACTGCTCGATTTCATCTTCAACGGCTTGCGAGAGAACGGGTGGCTTTCCAGCTGTGTTATTGAGATACCGATTGTTCCGTCTGTCCTACAGAGAACTCGCTGGGATTCCAAACAGCTTTGCCGTGCTACGTACAGAATGTCCTTTTCGGATATTCTCCAAAGCTTTACCCATTTGTGCTGCGGTATATCGTTTCTCTGCTTTCCCCATTTTGTCGAGCGAGTTGCGTGGAATTAGGCACCTGCGCAGAGAGAAGGTTTCCAAAATCCGTTCACATTTATTTGGAAAAATTCAACACTAAAACATAGTAAAACAATGCAATATTGAACCAGATTATAAAATGCTACCTGCAAAAAACAATTCATACACTTTTTCACGGAAATACTTTATAGAACACCGAAAAACAACACGTTATATTCTCTGCTCGTTCTTAATACACTCGCTAAGCTTGAAAAATAAAACTGAAATTCGTCGATCGTATTGTTGTTTTCTTCTTCTTTTCGTGGCATTGCGTACAATTAAACGTCAAAAATTTACACAGGATGGCAGATAGTATACAGAAATTCACCAACAAACATTACTTTTCGAAACATCTTCTTATGTTTGATATTTTTCACATTTTGATACGAAGTGCACGGAATAAGGAGCCGCACTGAACTAGGGCGCCTCACGGTATTGTAACACATGAAGAACGCATTGAATCTGTCCAAAACAATTTCTTTTGTACGCGCTTCGTAAGCTAAATTGGACAGCATTTCCCTTACCATCATATGAAGCACGCTGCATGCTTATAGACATACAAGCACTTAAAGAGCGCCGCGAACTTTCAATGCTTTATTTTATCAATGACATTATTTCTCAACGCGTGCAATCTTCTAAATGATTATCGCAACTAAATTTTTATGCACCCAGTCGTCAATTAAGAAATCGTAAAATATTTTCGGAAAACTCTCACAGAACCAACTACTCAAAAAATGGCCCAATAAATCGCATGATGCGTCACTATAATCAGCACTGCGAAAATATCGACATCACTATGGGCAGAAATCAAATCAAAAAACGACTAACTACTGGAAACAATGTATAGAATATAAGAAAACATTGTATTATTATAACTATAGTCTACATTTGCTTGACGAAAAATAAATAAATAAATAAGGGAGGGGTTCCAAACAAATGAAACACAAATTTCTGCTTATCTTGAGAACTAACCAACGAAGTCTCAAATCGACCTCAGACAACATTTTGAATTGTAAGATGGCGAATGACTCACAGGGGCCAGAAATTGTCTCCAAATGCCATTTTAAAATCCAAGATGGCGACTTCCGGTTTCCGAAAAACAGCGGCAAATGACCAGATACCTCCCAATATGGGTATTTCCGGAATTGTTATGACGCACTGAATCAACAAATCGACCATAGACAACATTTCGAATTGTGATTGCGACTTCCGGTGTCTGGAAAACAGCCGAAAATGACCAAATACCACCCAATATTAGCGTTTCTTCAACCAGATTGACGCACGGAGGCCAGAAATTGTTCCCAAATGCCAATTTAAAATCCAAGATGGCGACTTCAGAATTCCGAAAAACAGCGACAAATGACCAAATACCACCCAATATGCGTATTTCCGGAATTGTTATGATGCCCTGAAACCACAAATCGACCTATCAACCTCAGACAACATTTTGAATTGTGAGATGGCGACTTCCGGTGTCTGGAAAACAGCCGAGAATGACCAGATACCACACAATTTGAGTATTTATTTTACCAGAATGACGCTCAGAGGCAGATATTGTTCCCGAATGCCACTTTAAAATCCAAAAGCGACTTCATAATTCCGAAAAACAGCGACAAATGACCAAATACCACCAAATATGCGTATTTCCGGAATTGTAATGATGCCCTGAAGCCACAAATCGACCTATCAACCTCAGAGTACATTTTGAATTGTGAGATGGCGACTTCCGGTGTCTGGAAAACAGCCGAGAATGACCAGATACCACACAATTTGAGTATTTATTTTACCAGAATGACGCTCAGAGGCCAGAAATTGTTTCCAAATGCCATTTTCAAATCCAAGATGGCGGCTTCCGTTGTCTGAAAAACAGCGGCAAATGATCAAATACCACCCAATATGGCTATTTCCGGAATTATGACGCACTGAAGCTACAAATCTACTTCAAACATTTTGAATTGTAAGATAGCGACTTCCGGTGTCGGGAAAAGAGCCTAAAGTGGCCAATGGCAACTTCTAGGAAACAGCCGAAAATAACCGAATACTACTACATATGGATATGTCCGTAATCGGAATGATGTAAAGAAGCCAAGCAACGACCCTGGACACCATTTTGAATTCGAAGATGACCACTTTCATAAAATAACGAAAATTACTGAAATGCACCCAATATATTTCCGGAATAGAGGTGATGTACAAAAGCTAAAAGTCGAGGATGTTGTCATTCCGATTAAATCAATCATTTCAAACGATATAAACAAATCGTAAGGAATCAATGAATTTGAAATGTTTAAAAATATTGAATTGAACAGTAAAATAGGCAGGACGAAGTTTGCCGGGTCAGCTTGTACAAAATAAATTCTGCTGTGTATTTTACCAGTTGCTTCTGCTTCAGGCAACACCATTAAACGAAAGTAAAATTGAAGTTTTTAGTATGCTTTATGATTTTATTAAATTTTTATAATTTTTTACACGTTTTTTCGGCTGAAAATATTTAATACAAGGTGGACTGACTTGTATGCAAGTCCTTGGGCATTTAACATCGTTTGTACCCCTGTACAAACTGTACCCGCGATCGTTTGTACCCCTAGTTCGAAAACAGCGACCAGACCCCGCACGACACCCTCTGGGCCCGAGAAACAAATGCCCTTCCGTGCTACTCAATTATGGCCATTTGAGAAACACCAAGGTGCCCATTTAACAACAAATCACTGAACAACCATGTTAATTTATACCAGATTTAATTTAAGTTCGCAGAAGGATAAGTCAGCAGTGAGGATAAAAAATTTGCGCTTATTTTATAAGATACTTCATAAGAAGAAATAATTGTAAAGTGACCAGATAGTTGAAGCTCCAACGCGGGACACACCTATTTAATTATGCGTCGGACGGAGAGGAGAGGGGGGGGGGGAGATTAATGTTGGTTATTTTGAAACGGTAAAAATCACACGTGAATTATTGTAAAAGTCAGCGGAACATTTATTTATTGTCCAGGAAAATATAGGCTATAAGCCCGTTATCCACACTTAAGATTAAAATACAATAAATTCAAAAACAACAATACAAACAATTAACAGTCACGAAGTTGTCCTCTTAAATATTAACTTAATCTATTTTTTAAAACTGTTGGAGACATGTCAATATTAATAATGTGCTGTAATTCATTAAAAGATCTCATAAAACTGCATGTAGGTTCGTGTTGTTAATAATTCCGAGCTCGTTGCGGAGGGTTGAACACTCTTGGATTTCTTAGCGTAACTGGGCTGATATTCAGGTGTATTCGAGCTGAGAGACTACGACTATCGGCCCGTCCCGCTAATATATTGGTGAAAAACACTATATCAGCAATCCTTTGTCGGCAATGTACTGTATCAATATTGACTAATGCGCACAATTCTTGATAGGGAGGTAATTGATCTCCATTGCATCTGAGGTTCCGTAGGGCAAAACGCATAAACTTTTTTTGAATTCCTTCAATTCTCTGTATATGTGTTACATATTGGGGGCGCCAAACGACGCTCGCAAAGTCCAGCTTGCTTCGCACTAACGATTTGTAAATGGCTAATATGGAATGAGGGTCTTTAAGATCACGCCCGTACCGTCTCACGAGCGAAAATAATCTTAAGCTGTCTGTGACTACATTTTCAATATGGTTAGTAAACGAAAGCGATCGGTCAAATATAACGCCTAGATCGCGAACTGTTTCTTTACGTGTTAGTTCAGTTCCATTGAAATGGTACCTAAACATGAGCGGAGATATTTTACGAGAAAATGTCATGACTAGACATTTGTCCGCGTTGACATTTAGGCCACTATCCGAGCAGAATTGTCCGAAACTTTGCATGTCCAGTTGTAATTTAAGACAGTCACTGCTTGTTTTGATAGGCAGGAAAATTTTTACATCATCAGCATAAATCAGGATTATGGCATTAGTCAAGTAGTCTGGAAGTTTATTCATCACGAGTACAAATAACATATATTTAAACCACAATGTTTGGAGCAACACAAGAAATCATCCCGAAAATAAGAACAAAAAAATAAGAACAATTAAGACAATTCAACGTTTCTTCAACGAAACATACGTTCTTTAAATAACTTTCGCAGCAAATAATTTTTATCGTTCAAAGTAACTTAGGTACGCATAAGCAACTTACAGTTTTTGTAAATAGTTTTGCTGCCACTTCTTTGTAAATTAAGCAAATTAACAATTAGCGTTTGGAAGACCAACATTTTGACGACGCTAGCAGTTCAGATGAAAAATTAATGAAATCGCTAAGCCACTAACTAATACATATTTAGTTCCTGGTAAAAACAACGCGCAGTTTACTTTTCAAATTTTGGAATACAATAATATTGATTTCAAAATTAAGCAAGAGGGTATTAATGAGTAGATTAATACTTATCGAAACGGCACGTTGTCCCAGTAAAGATTTGTGAAATCTGGTGATACAATTTTACTGAAACCGCAGGATATCTCAAGGGTACGCGGGATGTTTTGAATGAACGCGGGACATTTCGCGGGACGCATTTCTGCGCGGGACATTTTGTTGAAAAGCGGGACTGTCCCGCGAAACGCGGGACGTCTGGTCACTTTAAGTAATTGGCTCCGTTAAACATTAATATGTATTGTGCCGTGTCAAATAAGTTGTTTGAGTAAAAAAATGACCATACAGCAAAGTGAGTCGCGATGCTTTATGACCAAGGTTGTTAATACGATAGATTATCGTCGATAATCGTCATCGCCGATATCAATAACGTCTGATATTGTTATTGACGATGGCGATAGCGTCTTCAAGCATTAACGTCATCGGCGATGACGATAGTCACCAAACGTTATCAGCTCGCTAACGTCTTTTGTATGTTTTGTCTGCTGTGGTTGCAATTGGATCAAAAAGTAGGCACGGGGTGAAGAAGCGTTTTTTCACCTTGAGGGGTGGAGACGAGGTATCACTAGGCAACAGGAAAAAACTTTTCCTCGTTTGTTTATGTTTCGTTTCTCATCATTATGAGGAATGTCTCAGTTTTAATTGTTTCAAATTGTGAGGCGCTTTTTGAAGCACGAATGTGAATAGCAAGGTATGTGGCATTGTCAGATTTATGATTCAATTCCATCTGAATGATATATCTGATGATACGAAAATTAGTATGGCAGTGGTTGTTCATAAACAAACGTTATCGATTCGATACCGTCCAGTAGCTATCGTCCTTGGCAATGACGATAATGTCTGAAAACGTTAGCGCCATCGTCGATAACGATAACAGACGGTATCGTCATCGGCGTTTACGACAATTTATCGATTAACAACCTTGTTTACGACCTTACTAGCAGGGTTGCCACATTTAAATGTGTTTTCCCTTGAAAAAATCTGAGCATCTGTATCTGGAACAAAAATATCTGTAAAAAAAACCTGTGTTGTTTAAACATAAAGAACTTTGTATTTTTTAAGTTTTTATGGTACATACACAAACAAAATTTTTAGCTTAAAACGTGTGAGGAGTTGAAAATATGTTCAATTTGCTTGATATTTAATGAAATAAAATTTGGAGTGTTTTTAAAAATTAATGTCAATTTCGGAAAATCTGTAAATCTGTACTTTTCGACGAAAATCTGTATACACAGATTCTGTACCGTTACTTGGGCCAAAAATCTGTAAAATACAGATTAATCTGTACATGTGGCATCCCTGCTTAATAGTTGCAATACAAGGTAGGTATCACTATTACATATTAGATAAACCAAATTCGTTTTCATTACAATATAAGTAAAATGAGAATGTATTGAAATATATGTATTGTTATATGTTTCAAGTGCAAAGACGAAACCTACCACTGTCACCAATTATAAGCAGTTTGAATAAATGGTCGTATTCACGGGCCATATTCATTTAACGCCTTTCTTCAGGTCTTTCTTTTGATTTTACCAAACAGTTAACTGTGAATGCACTGCGCTATTAACTTCAACCTAACACACATACATTTTCGCCATTTGTTATCCAAGTAAAGACAACGGTAATATGAAGAATATCGAGTCAATTTTAAGTACTCTGAGCTATTTACCGTATTTTACTTCATGGAAAAAAAACTATTTTGAACAGCCATTTGCCTAATTTACTAAACTTTACTATTTATTTATCAAGTGATCAGGACGAATGATTTAATGTTTGGCAAATGGCAATTGACCAGAGATGCCAAATGCTTTTGTAAAATGTCTACAACTGCTCGAAACACTGGAAAAATTTGCTTGAAATTTGAAATGTATTTACGCCTTATTTTATTACCCTGAACTAGAGATCCTCAGAGGGAGAGATAAGCGATGAAAAAACTCTGATTTGGCAACTAGGTTTTACATATCAGAGGTGCCAGATCTCTTCTCAAAGCGCAATGTTCACTAACTTTTTTATTCGGCTCGTATAACTGATGGTGACGGTGGAAGTCCTGAGAATAATGAAGTGCATCACAAAAACCGTGAAGGTGTTAAATTTTATGTTTATGTTTAATTTTATATACTTTCATCATTATTCTGTAGACCATACAAAGGGTTTGTGAACCACCAGTTAAAAATCACTGTGATGAAGCAACTTTGGAGCATTCTCAATTCATGTTTAAGCAATAAAACATGAAAAACTTGTAAAAATAAATATATTCTTTATTTAACCTTTTGAAGTAGAATACTTCTCTCAGGAAGTTCGGCTACATAGGGATGTGAAATGAAAATCTAAAACCGAAAAAAGTGAAAAATATGTCCAATTTCAAATGCTAATAAATCGGTTAGTATTCGATGGATTTCCTTCGTTCGTGCAGCAATAGATTGGAAAATCTTCTAAGATTCTTCCCAAAATAAGATAATTGTAATTTTATTATTCACACTATTGTACTATTGAAAATAGTCAAGCCTTGTCAAAACGAAAAATTCGACCTCTGATTGGTCGTTATATGCTTGCTTCCCAAGCACGGTCGACAGGATCATATAGCTTGCAATTAAAACATGCTATTTGGCCTATATAAGAGCCTGTTTCAGCCGGAGCCGCTCATAATAGTTCTAGACAGCGACAACAGCAGTCGTCCTTCCTTAGCAGAAGCACTAGCTCTGTGGTTGGTCACCACGTCTCAGGAGCAGCGCGGTTTTTCTCAGCGTGTGTCGCCAGACAGCCATTATTTCCCCCGTGTTGGGGCAGCATGAAGATTGCCATCAGGAAATCCAATTTTGGAAATCAAAATGCCTTTTTGAAGGCAAATAAACAAATCAACATGGCCAATAAAACAAACGTACATTGAATCGGTCCGTAAATTTCTAATAAAATTCACGTGTATTTTCGCACTAGAGATCATGAAAGGTTGTAAATTTTCAAGTATATCGGGTGTCGCGTGTGTAAGATACAAATTATTTAGAGTGGAGTGAAAATTAGAAGATCAAAAATGGAAGTGATTATGCAGTGTAAATTGGCACAGAAGATATAGTTCGCCATTCGTGTACGTTTTGATTTTACCAAGTGAACGGTAGTGTTAGTGAAAAGAGAGTGGAAACCGTAAAGAAGGAATGAGGTTCAACACGTCCTCTCCACTGACATCGATTGGGTTTGTGTGTTTTTTTCTTATCTTCCGCTGAGCTTTGCGCGCAGCGAAGTGCAAAGCTTTCTTGCATTTGTGGTTCCTGCTGCAGGCTCGCAAAATGCAACTGGAGAGACAGGAAACAGAAGCTAAGTATTGGTTTTGGTGATATTTCACGTCGTGTTTGAAACGGGATCAGAGTGAAATTGTGACTACCTATGTTAACGCACACAGCTTTTCTTCCATTCGATTTGAACGGCATGTGAGCGAGAGAGAATTTGTTTTTTTTTCTGCCTTTTGTGCTGCTTACGACCGCAGAGGCACCTTCGAAGATGTCGATTTTCTGATTCTTTCTCTCTCGATCACTTGCTGTGTGTGTTGGGTAGCGCGTTCATGTGTTCATGATTTTTTTTACGTTGCATCAACTTGCAAGTTGCAGTAGGCTGACATGAGAATGTGTGTTCAGCAAATAGACCATCGCACGGTGACGTCGCGCACTTGCGTTTGACAGCTATTGGTGGCTTTGTTTGCCTTCGGGCGATGCAGTTTGGTTCTAAATTATAGCAGATCATTTCAGTTGTGACCAGTGATGCCACATATATAGATTTGTCTGCTTTTATACAGATTTCTTGCGTATTTTTCATACAGATATCTGCATGCAGATTGCAGATTTTCTGGAAATAATACAGATTTTTTTGGTTTTCATGGGGTAGTAAATTGAACTTCTTGATGTGGTTGAAAAGCGGAGTTTGGCTCGGATGCGGTTCAGCGTGTCGTAGGTTTTACTATATTCATATGCTACTATAAATCTTTGAACACGCTAACTTTCACAAGATCGAATTGATAGTTTTACAATAGAGTTTGATCATCTATCATTCACACGCGACAAATATCTAAGTGCTGTATATCTAAGTGTCTGTCATGAAGAGCTCTGTTCGGTTACGGTCATTTAATCATATTTAACCCTATTATTTTAATGATTTTCCTAGCTTTTGGACAAATGTTGACTACACTTAAATTTTTTTTTTTATTCAATAATGTTTAAATCCTGTTGGATGCAATTTTTTGTTTTTGAATTTTGAGGGCTTTGGATGCATGTAAATTTGCCAGTTTTTGAATTCATTAAGATACTTAGCTCATTCCAAATTATATTACAAGAGAAAAACGCGTTGTAGATCTTATATCCTCTAAAATTGCGGTCGGCTTACAGTTTCCGAATAAAGTTGAACGTCTTACGAAATAAAGCTACTCATTGATTCGTGAATGGGTAAATTAAGGTGTTCATGAGCAGAAACGCGTAGAGTCGTACGATACGTAAGGTAACCGAAATTACTTAACCTCCACGATTCGCTTGTATCCCGTCACTGCAAATATGATGAGGTTTCAAACATGTTGGCACCTGGCGCGCTTTCGTGAGTTCATATATCGAAGATCGCACCACTAACCTCGGGAAAGTGCGTGCACGTCGGGTTCAAAATTGGAAGGGTCGGTCAGTTCCTCTATTAGTACAAAGCTCGTTATTCCCGTCGTACTCCTAAAATCAATGAAACAAAACGTCTTAGATACATAGAAGATAGGTTCGCGAAAAATATCTAAGTGGACGAGGGCCCATAAATACCGCCAAGAGTTTTATCGTATGTAGAGAAGAAACGCGACAAACAACTAACACAAAATTCCTATACCCGTGGTGCTTATGGAGTGTGCAGGAGTATTTCCGGCCTCTAGTATCAACAAGTATCGAACTAACACCCCTTTCCTTCCTTCCTTTGATCTACGTTCTGGACCGGCAGGCGTCGGTACTGATCAGCATGCAGGGGTTATTGGAGATGCACATCGAAAAGCTAAATCCCAAGCAGGAATCACTAAATTCGATTTACAACTCCAATCGATCCTGATCAGTAACGAAGTGGCAACCGGTGGTGATCAATCAAGCTCAAGCAAGCTCAAGCTCAAGCAAGCTCAAGCAAATAAACAAGTCATCGAAAGTTAATAATTTTTGTCAACGCAAGCAAGTATTCTGTGTTGCATCCTAGCAATTTAAATTTGTCGCACCCGTCTAATTTACTGAATGTGAAATAGCTTCCACAGTGCATGTTGTCCGTGTATCTTAATTCCCCCAATGTTAGGGCAGCTCAAAGGTTGTAATTAGCAACCGATTTTGAACAGCAAAATGCTTTTTTGGAAGGCAAATAAAAAAATAATTAAAGGTTAATAATTTTCTGGCATCAACACATCCTGTGCGGGATGCAATCAAATTCTGTTGTAGTTGTCTAATTTTTACTTTATTTAGAAAACTCCCCACTGTAGGGGCAGCGCAAACGCTGCGATCAGCATAACCGACATTGAATAATAAACTGCCCTGTTAGTACGCATTCACAAAAGCAGTTAGTTCGACTATGCAGAGCTAATATGAAGTCGATTCAATCAATCAGCGTAAACAGAATTTCGTCGTCTCCCAGCTGCCAAGTTGTCACATGATGCAACACGCAACAGCGAGCAAACGAAATCGCTTGATGTTATAAACCACAATAAAATACGGGTTAAAACAGTTGCGTGTGTGAGAGCACCATCGGTGTTTATTCGCTGGATACACTATCTACTGTCTACTGAACGCAATAATCTGCTTACATGCGACATGGGGACGGGAACATTTTCTTCAACCAAGCTGCACAACACGACACAAAACATGTTATTTTGTTGCTTCAATGAGAGTGCTATCGGTCCGGCTCGACAGAATGTTCACAAGAAATCATTTTTGTGCATCCGTGCTACGAAACTGAGGAAAAACTTTAGAAACTGAAAAAAGAGGTGGAGCTTATCAAATGATCGCTCTGAGCCAGAATGAAGTCACACATATTTTTCAAGTTATATCATTCCACCACGTACGTAAAATAATTAATTCCTATTTTCATCCCTATATAAGAGCCTGTTTTAGTCGAAGCCGCTCATAGTAGTTCTGAACAGCGTCGACAGCAGTCCTCCCTTAGTAGCAGCGGGAGCGAGCAGTGGGTACCATCGATAGCGGATAGCGGCCACAACTGTGGCATGGCTGCGAATAAGCGTAGCAGTTTCAGCGGATCTCACCATCGATAGCAGCAGGGCCAGCAGATGCAGGTACAGCGGATACCAATGGCGGCCACAACTGTGGCATGGCTACGGATAGCGTTGCAGGTGCTCAGCAGTTGGGCCAGCGTATAGCGGCCACAACTGTGGCATGGCTATGCATAGCGTAGCTGTTGCAGCGGGTATATCAGCATCGATAGTAGCAGGGTCAGCTGATGCAACGACACTCCCTTCACTAAAATGCTGTTTCAGTGTGGTAGCGGGAAGCATCAGCAGCAGGCTTGCATGAAGTGAATACATCAGCCAGCAACTTTCTCTAAGGCCTCTGCCATAGTAGACGCGAAAAGCGGCGCGAACCGATTCGCTCGGCCGTAGGTTTATGTACAGCTCTACTGATGGCTCGCGTCGCTTTTCGCGTCGATTATGGCAGAGGCCTAATGGGAAAGTTGTATCAGTTTGTTCAGAAGAATATTATTGTCGGTAATATTACAGAGATGCGATTGCGTAAATCCGATTTTGAATTGAACAATTGTTCTTTTGAGAACAAATAACACACTTATTTGAAGAGTTATTAGCTTTTGGTACCAATAGCAGTATAGTGACAGCCTCAGCGGTAGATGCAGATGCAGCCGGTACTTCCCTGAGGCCGATGTAAAGGTAAAATTTGGTAACACAGAGATGTAAGATAAACACTACATCCTATGATAAATTGAACAATTGTCCTTATAAGGACAACAAATGAATTAATGAAGATTTAATTTTGAATTAGAATACTTCTCTCAGGAAGTTTGGCTACATAGGGATGTAAAATGAAAATTTAAAACTGAAAAAAGTGAGTAAAAATTTCAAATGCTAATAAATCGGTTAGTTTTCGATGGATTTCCTTCGTTTTTGCAGCAATCGATTAGAAAATCTTCTAAGATTCCTACCAAATGCATGAAATTGCAATTTTATCATTCGAACTATTGTACTATTGAAAACTCTTAAGCCTTGTCAAAACACAAAATTCGACCTCTGATTGGTCGTTATACCGCGCTTTCCCAAGCACGGTCGGCAGAGTTATGGACCTAGTAATTGGGAATGCATCATTTGGCCTATATAAGAGCTTCATCAGATAATAAACAAACATTTCATCGGATATTAAATTGAACAACTGAAATTTGAAGAACACAAATGATTATTTGAAGAGTTAATATTTTCTCGTTTTGCGCTATAATCCAAAGGTAATTATCTTCATCTACATGCATACTCTGACTATTATTACGTGTTTGCGTCGCTTAGTGTTTGGCTACGGTCATGCAGAACGCAAATAACGGTGCGATGCGATTCGGCAAGACGAAATCTGTTGAAATGTATAGCTCTACTTCGCCTTAAGAAGAGCTGTACATTTCACCACGGTAAGGCGAATCGCATCGCACCAGCATTCGCGTTCTGCATAACCGTAGCCTTTGTTCCGTTCCCGTTTAATGATGTCGTATTAAATGTGCATATTACAATTCGGCAGCACTTCAACTTCTCATTTGCACAAAATTTAAAAATATCCAATGAACTTCATTTAAAACATCAGACAAAAAGAAAATACAATACTGCCAATGAACGGTCAACGTTTATTTACTAGAAAAAATGACTGACACGCAAGCAGCCAGGTTATCTTTCTTGTAAAAGTATTCTACTTCAACCTTGCGGTCGTGGCTTTGCATACAACCTTCTTGTGATTTTTTGCAATACCTTGCAACAAGAAAGGTAAAATCTTGTTCGTTTGGCTCGAATTTCGACATGTTCGTTTGGCTCACAACCAGGGATGCCACATGTACAGATTAATCTGTATTTTACAGATTTTTGGCCGAAGTAACGGTACAGAATCTGTATATACAGATATACAGATTTTCGTCTAAAAGTACAGATTTACAGATTTTTCGAAATTGACATTAATTTTTAAAAACGCTCCAGATTTTATTTCAATAAATATTAAGCAAATTGAACATATATTCAACTCCTCACACGTTTTAAGCTAAAAATTTTGTTGATGTACCATAAAAACTTAAAAAAAAACAAAGTTCTTTATGTTCAAACAATACAGATTTTTTTTACAGATATTTTTGTTCCAGATACAGATGCTCAGATTTTTTCAAAGGAAAACACAGATTTAAATGTGGCAACCCTGCTCACAACACTCTCTTCGCATATCTCTCCCTCTGAGTATTGCTACCCTAAACTGAGTAAAGGCCTAAACACAATCGATACGTTGCGGCTGCGTTTGCGGCAATTCGACAGTTAGCCCATCCATTTTCTGTCAAATTAACGTCAACGCAACGCAAACGTATCCATTGTGTTTGGGCCTTAAGATACCACTCATTTTTGTTGAAAGTAGAGGTATTTATTATGCATGAAGTTGAAAATTGAAGTTGTCGACTAGCGACATTCGATTTTACTCTCATACCGTACATTATACTTAACGTCGGAAGTAGTGAGCTGTATAACGCATCTGATTTGCTATACAGCGCATTACTTCCGACGTTAAGTATAATGTACGGTATGAGAGAAAAATCGAAAGTCGCTAGTCGAAAAATTTGATTTTCTACTCGGGCGACAATAAGGCAATCCACGGGTGACGTTCCATTGCTTGTACGTTTGTTATTGTTGTTGTTTTTCAAGTTGCAAATCCAAAACATAACCGAACACGAGACCTTTGAGTGTTGGAAAGTAAATCTAAAGTGGTATTCTATTGTTGGGTAAAAAATTGCCCCACGCAATACTAGAGCAACCAATCGGACAACTGTTGGTTTTTCACACTTTTCGACTCGCATTGCATCCAAGTTGCGACCGTTCGTACAAACGTGAAGATGTCAAAAGATGAAAACAAACTGAAATCAACTGATCGCAACTGTCCCGTGGATTGCCTTATACCCTAATCTGAGTACAGTCCCTATAATCACAGTCTGGCGGAGTGGATTCGGGAACCAATTTGAACTGTTATAACTGGAACCAGTCAATGGAGATTCTATACGACTGGTTCCCGTTATAACAGTTTAAATTGGTTCCCAAATCCACTCCGCCAGACTAGTAAAATATACAGTGACTATAGTTAGGGATACCATCCGTCCTGATTCAGCAGGACATGTCTGTGTGGAAGTCACTTCGGCAACACTGCATGTGATACCTGTTACGCGTCACTCTTTAATCCCACTTCGTATGACATCATAGCAACCGCGTTCCTCGTGCGACACGAAGCATCGGCCCTTTCGTTTGCTGCTAGTCGAAGAGGTAAGACGCACTTGGTAATCCCGGAGCGTGTTGAGTGATTCCTCGACTCTGGGTTCTCGGGGTATTCACATTGGCGATCCTGCCAGACTGTTGAATTTTCAGCAGAGAATCTTTTTTGAATCAGTATTCTTACCGAGGAATCACTCAACATGCAAAAATATACATATATATTTAAGTGAAATTGAACCCAAAATGGCAAACAACAGAAGATAAAACAAAAAGGCAAATGGCGGCAGTCTTGGCATTCGTGGCATTCGCACTGCTCGGTGGCTGAAGAAAAAGGTTCGACAAGGAGAAAAAAAAAAGAAACGTGCTCGGGTGATACTGTGTACTGGATTCTAGTTATACGTGATATTCTAGCTCGCTTTCGCTTTCCAAAAAGTTTTTTTTTATTCGAGAGTGCATTCGTTTCGTGTGCAGCCTAGCTTCTGCAAGTCTTTTGTTTCTTCGTTTATTCAGTCCGGTTTCGATAGGGTGTAGAAGAATTGGATAATCACATACGGAACAAGAGAAACAAAGATCTGTTTACCGTGAATCTTCGTGATGGTTACGTTTGATGGTTAAAAATAAGACCACGATTCCTGGCCTCGGAAGTGGACCGGGACGGCCATATTTTATTGAACTGAAAGCGGACCGGGACGGCCGCGACTGTGGATTCGGAAGCGGGCTGGAAAAGCCGCGATTGTTGACCTAGAAGCGGAATGGGATGGCCGCGATGGTTGATCAGGAAGCGGACTGGGACGGCCGCGATGGTTGATCTGGGAGCGGACTGGGATGGCCGCGATGCTTGATCTGGGAACGGCTTTCCCGTAGTCAATTAGCTGGTAGCAGTATTTTATAGCAAATCAATTCTAGACAAGAATGTTGCTTATACCATTTCTTACTGTGTTTGTATTACAGATTTGATAGTTGTTACTTCGCTAAACCAAACAGAATGTCTACCGGTGGAAAATATGTTCGAGCTCCCGAATATCTTAGCGATTCAGATGAGGTTGAGCCCCGCGAAGAATGGTTATCGGATGAGACAAGTTGCAATGAGCAGAAGGTACAGAATATTCCCAAAAGCACGAATCACGGAGCGCACAACGATGACCGTTGGTCTTCAGGAGAGCCAGCTGTCACTGCGACGAAAGTAAGGCAAGACACCTGTGAGAGTACCACGGCAGGCAAAAAGGCGAGTCAATCAACCCACGATGAAAATTGTGAATACATACGGAAAATAGAGGAGATGCAGAGTAGACTGGATCAGCTAGCCAAGGATATGAGCTCATATCAGCCCTGGAGTACGACTAGCTCTGTACCGCTTGACCACGTTCGTCATGACGACGACAGCTGGAACTGTAGAAGCGACAATCTTGGGTCATTCTATAGCACCGGAAGTATGCATTTGGAAAACATCCAGCCTTTTCCCAACAATGTCCCGGCTAACCAGATGTGGGAACAATGGAACCGGTTCATCGACCGTTTTCAGATTGCAGCGTCATTGTACAATATCAAATATCCCGTCAAATTAACGGAGACGTTGTACTTGTCCTTGGGGGAGAAGCTACAGGGCATAACAAGAGCAGCGAATCTCCGTCCAAGCCTCAGAGACCCAAATTGTTACAGCGTGTTTATTAGAAATATCGAGAGCTACCTTCAATCCATGGTCGATCTCACCGCCGAACACGACACGTTCTCGAACCTTAAACAAGGGACCGACGAACCAACAATAACATTCCATGCGCGACTAATGGAGAAGGTGCGCCTCTGTCGGTATAGTTCTGTTGATGAGAATCGATTCGTTCGTATGCAGCTGCTGAAAGGTTTGCTAAATAGGGAGGTGGCAAGAACCGCAAGGATGTTCGGTTATGACTCTGCATTTATTGTGCAGTCAGCTACACCAGAAGAAGCATACACCTCTGAAACGGTATCGGTGGAATCTCCTCAGGCCTTTGCGGTAGCAAAGGAAAGACCGTCAACTAGCAATCGGCTACAGGGGAAACGCCGAAATGAAAGTAGCACTAGTGGCTGGTCGAGTTCTAAAAAACAACGGCAGGAAAACGAGAGCAGACAACGGGGTTTTGGTCGTCGTTCGCGTTGTCCAAAATGCCATCAACTGTTCCATAAGTTTGGTTCATGTCCGGCAACGAACAGAAATTGTAATACGTGTGGGAAACGTGGTCATTTCTCAGCGGCGTGCCGCAAAAAGCAAACCAACAACATCCAAGTCAAGCGCGACAGCGAGCACGTGTGGACGGACGAAGAAAACGATAAAAAGGTAAATGAAGATTGAGTTCTGAAGACCGACTAACTAATCTATTTTTGAGAGACGACATGAATTAAAAAAGTTTTTCATTTGAAAACTTAATTGGTTTTTATTGTTTTGATTCCAGAACATAAAAGCCCTGTCTTTCCCTGATGCGCTTATAGATTGCCGTGTAGTATGAAACATTTAAGTTGCATATTGCAAACAGATGTGGCATAGCAACCTTCAATTCTATCGTTGAGGTCTCGCAGCGTGAGCAATAACGCTTGGGTTCAATTGCCTATGTTAGAACCACCAACGATGCAAGTTCACAGGCTCAGCCTCGACCGTACTCAAATTACAGCATTTCCATATTTCACGACGGGTTGACAACCGTCATAAAATTCAAGTACACATGCCTGTTACCAGGTACCTCCAATTCTCTCTCTTTCTTGAGAGACACTCTCGTCTCTCTATTTTCCAATTATGTATTTTGACTAGCATTAAGTTCGATTTAGTGATATTGAAATAAACTCATCGATTCGTAACCAGTACTTGATGGCGTAAAGTCCTCATTCAGAAACAAGTCCCTAAGTTGGGGTTAATCATCATCCACAGTCTAACTGGGAATAACCACATGGCTGACCGTAACTCGGAACAAGAGACCTGTAATTATTGCAGTAACTCAATTGATTTGATCTGAGTGGTAAATTGAATTTACCAATAGTGCTAGTGCCTGTGTAAAAACCAGTTAAGTTATCAACTGTGCAAGATAAAATGGGCAACTCCAAGTCAAAAGACACCGAAATTAACGGAGACCCTCAAGTGCAAGTACTGAATCAATTACAAGTACACGAAGAACTACATAGCAGCCACGATACAAAACTCAACATAATCCTGGCTTTGTTAATAGTGCAGTTTGCCGTTATGGTGTATAAGCTCTTCAGGGAGCACACAAAAAAGCAGGCTTTGAAAGCAGCCAAAAGCATGGCTTCAATCAATCACGTATGAAGCTCTTCTAGTGATTTGAACAATCAATGGTAAATCTGACTTTTAAGTGACTTTCATGTTAGGGAACAGTGCAAAAAAAAAAAATGTGAAGAAAAAAGCAAACACATAATACAACAAAAAACGGAACAGCGAGGAACAACACGATCGACAGCAGAGCGAGCGACAGCAGCAGAGCACAACGAACCCGTAGGAACGGTTACCAGCGAGCGGCGATTTCCAACGACGACATGCAGATGACGATTTCAAATCGTAAGTTACCGTAAATGGAGATTTTTTTTTAATTAGATGGATTTTGAAGTTGATAACATAAGAGTTCAAAACGGAATAAGAGAACTAACTCGAATACTTAATAATCTAAAAAAAGCCCCCTATAGGAATTTTAAAAAAGATACATTGCTGAAAAAAATAACATATTCTAGGGAACTTTTTAAAAATATAGAAAAAACGCTAATTAAAATCGAAAGTGTAACTCTTCCGGACACTTTAAACTTCTATATAAAATCATCCAGACAAACTTTTCTTGAAATTAAAGATCTAATTGAGGCAAAATTACCTTTTGCTAAAAATAGCCATTCATTCAAATCAATAGTGTTGGCAGTTCTATTTTGCATAAAAGTGAGTAGAGCTAGCAGAAAAATAATAATAATGCCGTCAGTAGATATAAAACTGGGCACCGCATTGGTTAATACCTATGACGGTTCACCAGCGCAATTAAATGCATTTATCGACGCGGTCACATTATTTGCTGACACCGTCGAGGCAGAGTTTGAGGCCGCAACAGCTGCACAAAAAGTAACAGCGCAAAACACAGTGGTCCGTTTTATTAAAACGAGGCTTACCGGTGTAGCGCGACAAGCGATTGGAGAACTAAATGAGCTCCAACAAATACTCAACGCTATAAAACTTCGATGTGCCTCAAAAGCAACATCAGATGCAATTCTGGCCAAACTAAAAATAACAAAACAGAATTCAACCTCCGAACAATTTTGCGACGCGGTTGAAAAATTAACAAACGATCTGAGATCTACCTACCTCACTGAAGGAATCCCTCCAGACACAGCCGAAAAGATGGCTACGAAACGAGGAGTGGAAACATTAATAAATGGTATAAAAAACCAAGATACAAAGTTAATCCTGAAAGCAGGAAACTTTGAAAAAATCAATGATGCAGTTCAAAAACTGCAAGAAAATGACTCTTCAGAGTCATTGCAACAAAAACATATTTTCCATGCAACACAGAGAGGTCATGGAAGACACAGATACCAACGTGGTCAGAGCGGACGAGGATATGGTCCTCGAGGTAGAAACACATATAATAATAGTGGACGCTATAACAATAACCGCAATTTTAATCAGTACAATAATAACGGTTACAGAACTGGTAACAACAATAATTGGCGTGGTAGAGGTAACCAGCAATCCTACTATCGAAATCAGGGAGCTGGACAGCAAATTTATTACGCAAATCAGAACCAGGGAAACGTCCAGATCCCCCAACAGCAACAACAAATTGGGGGAATACTTCCGAACCAACAAATACAGCAACAAAATCAACCTGTGCGTCTAGCCCAAATAGTGCAGCGCCAGTAAAACCAACGAAACAATTCTTTGCAATTAATTCAACCTGTAGTAATTTTGTGGTCCTGAAGCTAGATTTTCTCGACTCAGAATGCACTTTACTAGTGGATTCTGGTGCTGAAATATCTATTTTCAAAACAAACAGAATTAATCCAGCAACATTTGTTGACACCAATGACCAATGTTCTGTTTCAGGAATAAATGACTATGCAGTACCTACTTTAGGTACCGCACTTACCTACATTACTTTACAAAATCAAAATAAAATTGGTCATAAATTTCATCTAGTTGACCATCCTTTACCGATCCCTACCGACGGAATACTCGGTAGAGACTTTTTATGCAAGTACCATTGTACTATTGATTATGATACCTGGATTCTGACAGGTAGAAATAAATCTGAAAACTTTGAATTTCCCATTCATGACAGCATCGAGGGCAACATTTTTATCCCACCTCGTTGCGAAGTGTTTAGACAGGTCAATATTGGAAGCACGACTAGTACATATTTAGTAAAATCTAACGAAATTAAACCAGGAGTATTCGTCGCAAACTCTTTAGTAAATTCAAAAAATTCAATTTTAAAATTCTTAAATACTACCGACAAAATGGTAGCTATTAGCAGAAATTTTCAAAATCATTTGACCGATATCGAGAACTACGACGTTTATACTTTCAATAAGCATAATGAAAATGTAGAAAAACGACAAGAACAATTGATCTCGGAATTACAACTGGATCAAACACCGCGAGAACTAAATTCAAAAGTCATTGAATTATGTAAGGGGTATGACGATATATTCGCCCTAAAGACTGATAACTTAAAGAGTAACAATTTTTATAAACAGGGGATCGAGCTCATTGACAACTCGCCTGTTTACATTAAAAATTATAGACTTCCTGAAGTTCATCGGGAAGAAATTAAAATCCAAGTTGACAAAATGTTGAAGGAAGATATCATACAACCATCGTTATCCCCTTACAACTCACCCATTCTAGTTGTTCCCAAGAAGTCTGCGACAAATGACAAAAAATGGCGTCTTGTCGTAGATTTCAGACAATTGAATAAAAAGATTCTAGGGGATAAATTTCCTCTCCCTAGAATCGATGATATTTTAGATCAACTAGGTAGAGCTAAATATTTCTCTACTCTAGATTTGATGTCCGGATTTCATCAAATAGAAATTGATGATAATTCGAAGAAATATACAGCCTTCTCCACTGATTCAGGCCATTACGAGTTTAAAAGACTTCCATTTGGTCTGAATATATCTCCTAACAGTTTCCAAAGGATGATGACCATAGCATTGAGTGGTCTCCCTGCGGACTGTGCGTTTTTATACATCGATGACATAATTGTCATTGGATGTTCCGTTACACATCACTTACAAAATTTAAAGCTTGTTTTCGATAAACTTCGCCAACGAAATCTGAAGCTAAACCCAGCGAAGTGTAACTTCTTTTGCTCTGATGTGACCTATCTTGGTCACCATATTTCCAATGAGGGGATACAACCCGATAAATCTAAATTTTCAGCAATCAAAGACTTCCCAGTTCCTCAGAACGCAGACGACGTAAGAAGATTCGTCGCCTTTTGTAATTATTATAGGCGTTTTATACCCTATTTTGCAGAAATAGTACATCCTCTAAACAATTTATTAAGAAAAAATGCAAAATTTGAATGGTCAGAAGATTGTGGAAATTCTTTTGAAATTTTAAAACACAAATTAATTTCTCCACAAATTTTGAAATTTCCTGACTTCAGAAAACCTTTTATTTTAAGCACGGATGCATCCCAAATAGCTTGTGGCGCAGTGCTTACTCAACAATATGACGACATTTACTTGCCAGTGGCATTTGCAAGTAAATCCTTTACTAAGGGTGAACGCAATAAGTCCACCATAGAACAGGAGTTGATTGCAATCCAATACAGACAAGGTCTATGACAAGAAGTAAAGCCAATAACGACACTGAAATTCGAAACCCTGAGACTGATCACCCTAGGGCATACGACTCGGTGAATAATATTGACGCTTTTAATCTCCCGAAACTAGTTTTGAAAATAAATGAAACCACACCAACTTTGACAATGGATATATATGATAAAAAAATGAAAAAGAATCTTGCTCAAGCGCAACTTTCTGAAAATAAGTGCAAGGAAATACAAGATGTCAAAGAAATAATTGACATAATTAATGTGATGGCCACACATTTAAATATAAAAAGATTAGCAATTGCAAGAAACAGTGTTATTTTTTCGAAAATCAACTCTGAAAATTTTAAAGCGCTATATAATAAATCACTAAATGAAGTAGACCTAGTAGTCTACACACCAGCACAAATTATAACAAACAAAACTGACATCGACAAAATAATTCTTGAAAGTCACACGTCTCTTCTAGGTGGACATGTTGGAACCACAAGATTATTAAATAAACTACGAACGACATATTACTGGAAAAACATGCGAAAAACTATCAACCAGTTCGTTAAAAACTGCATTGATTGTAAAAGAAATAAACACACGATACATACGAGGGAAAAATTTATTGAAACAACTACTCCCAGTAAAGCATTCAACCTTGTATCTATTGATACAATAGGTCCTATGACAAAAACCATAAATGGGAATAGATACGCCTTGACGTTACAATGTGATCTCACAAAGTACGTTATTGCCGTACCTATACCCGATAAGCAAGCACAAACTCTTGCGAAAGCATTCGTAGATCATTTTATACTTATATTCGGATGCCCAATTTTGATAAAAACAGATTTAGGAACGGAATACAAGAACGAACTGTTCCAAAATATATGTCTATTACTTTCAATTAATCACAATTTTTCTACAGCCTACCACCCGCAAACAATAGGTGGCTTAGAACGCAATCATCGATGCCTTAATGAATATTTACGACAATTTATTAGTGAGCAACAAGATGATTGGGATTTTTGGATTAAATACTATACTTTCTGCTATAATACTACTCCCAACACTGAGCATAATTACACACCATATGAATTGGTCTTTGGAAATTTGGCAAATTATCCTCAAAGATTAGCAAATCCCGAGAAAATAGATCCAATATATAATTACGATAGGTATTATACAGAACTTAATTACAGACTACAATACGCAGCAAGTAAGGCTAGAGAATTATTAATAAAATCCAAACAAAAAAGAATTACAAAACAATCAGCAACAGCAAAACCTACAGATATCTCAATCGGAGAAAAAATACTACTAAAATCTGAAAATAATAGAAAACTAGATATGGTATACAATGGCCCACACGAGGTAATATCAATTAATCACCCAAATATAACAATGTAAAATTGTATCACAAACGAACAAAAAACAGTACATAAGAACCGAATAATTAAACTATAACGTAACATTGAAAACGATATCAAACCATTATTATATAACTAGATTTAAAATTTGAAGGTATTTGGTAACATTTTATGATTTAAAAATGATTTCCCTACGCTCATCATTTTTCATAAAAGGGGAAGATGTAGTATGAAATATTTGAGTTGCATATTGCAAACAGATGTGGCATAGCAACCTTCAATTCTATCGTTGAGGTCTCGCAGCGTGAGCAATAACGCTTGGGTTCAATTGCCTATGTTAGAACCACCAACGATGCAAGTTCACAGGCTCAGCCTCGACCGTACTCAAATTACAGCATTTCCATATTTCACGACGGGTTGACAACCGTCATAAAATTCAAGTACACATGCCTGTTACCAGGTACCTCCAATTCTCTCTCTTTCTTGAGAGACACTCTCGTCTCTCTATTTTCCAATTATGTATTTTGACTAGCATTAAGTTCGATTTAGTGATATTGAAATAAACTCATCGATTCGTAACCAGTACTTGATGGCGTAAAGTCCTCATTCAGAAACAAGTCCCTAAGTTGGGGTTAATCATCATCCACAGTCTAACTGGGAATAACCACAGCCGGCTAGGGTCGTCGAAACCCATCTGTTTCTGATAGACTCGGGTGCCGACGCTAATATTATTGGGGGTGATGATTGGCAACGTTTAAAAAACGAATTTGAATCAGGCCAAGCAAAATTGGAAGTTTTTGATTCGCCTGATAACGAACAGCTGCGATCATATGCATCAAATAAACCGATTGAAGTTTCCTATAGAATCAGGACAAAAATCGATGTTGCTGGCTGCAACAAACCATCTGTTATGGCTGACTTCTTAGTCTTTGAGGAAGGCCGGCGTTCACTTCTTGGGCGCTCTACATTTGGTGAATTAAAGCTACTTAAACTGAACATAAACGTCAATAGCTGCGATTTATTGGAGCCAAAAAGTACATTCCCGAAGGTGCCGGACATTTTAATAAAATTCAGCGTAGACAAGTCGATCCCTCCGGTGAAAAACGCTTATTTTAGTATGCCTGCGGCGTACAAAGCCAGCGCTAGACTAAGACTTCAAGAGATGGAAGAACGAGGCATCATTGAGCGCGTAACAAAAGCTCCGGACTGGATTAGCGGAATGTCTGCGGTAGCTAAGGGTGATGATAGCATTGTATGTTCTGTTTCTCATCATTAATAAGGTACCATTACCTTTAAAGGTAAGGGAGACTTCCGTCTCGTCGTCAACATGTGGGCTCCAAATCGCGCAATAAAGCGAGAGTACTTTCGTTTACCATTGTTGGACGAGATGAAGCTGAAACTGCACGGAGCGAAATTTTTCTCGAAATTAGATTTGACGAACGCCTTTTACCACCTGGAACTCCACGAAGAATCGAGAGACCTGACTACTTTCTTAACAGAAGACGGTATGTTCAGGTTCACTCGACTTATGTTTGGGGTGAATTGCGCCCCGGAGATATTCCAGCGAGAAATGTCGCGGATTCTTGGTGGCGTAGATAACGTCATAATCTACATAGATGACATTCTCATCTTTGCCAATAACTTGGAGGACCTCCGTAAGACCGTGGCTGAAGTCTTAAGAATACTGCGAGCAAACAACCTTACCATCAACACGGATAAAAGCGAGTTTGATAAGACCCGACTAAAATTCCTTGGTCACGAGCTCGATCACAACGGCTTCAACATAGATGAAAACAAAATAAAGGACATTCGCAGATTTAGGACTCCTTCCACGGTTTCAGAGCTTCGCAGCTTCTTGGGGCTGGCCAGTTTTGTAAGTCCGTATATTGAAAACTTCGCTGATACGGCAAGTCCAGAGGAAAGTTTGACAACATAGTTTCGGAAAGAATGAAGGAGGCTCTGGGGTATACCCAGTCTTGGTGTATAAAGGAGGGTCTCAGCATTAATCCGTCAAAAGCTGTAATCGTACCTTTCACTAGAAAGAGGAAATTCAATCTAAAAACTCTCAAGCTTGGAGGAGTAGAAATTCCATTCAGTGAACAGGTTAAATACTTAGGAGTTATCCTTGATGCCAAGCTAAACTGGAATGCACATCTTGACTATGCAATCAACAAGGCGGTCAGTGCATCATGGTTGTGCTCCAAAACCGTTGGAAGAAAGTGGGGCTTGAGACCAAAAATGGTGATGTGGATATTCACATCGATTATACGTCCGAAACTGACCTACGCTTCGTTAGTATGGTGGCCGAAAACCAAAGAATCCACCGCCAGAACAAAGCTAGATAAAGTTCAACGACTTGCGTGCATTGCTATAACGGGAGCAATGAGCAGCACCCCATCAAAAGCTCTTGATGCAATTCTTCATCTGTTGCCATTGTACGAACACGTGCAACTTGAAGCAGAAAAGAGTGCATTGAGACTCAAACGAACAAAAACTATCTTGTCAGGTGATCTTGTGGGTCACCTGACTATACTGGACTTTTTCCAAAGAGGGCCAGTGATGAGTATGAATGGAGACTGGATGGCACCTCAGGATAACCATGATATTCCCTACAAGGTATGCGAAACGTCGCGTACAGACTGGGAAGTCGGAGTTCCTCATGTCCGTCCCGGTTCAACGATATTTTTCACAGATGGCTCAAAAATAGGTACAAAAACTGGTGCAGGAATCTTTGGCCCTGGAATTAATATTTCAGTGGCAATGGGACACTGACCAACAGTGTTTCAAGCAGAGATTTTTGCAATCCTTGAATGTGCGTATGTTTGTCTGACTAGAAAATACAAACATGCAAATATTTGTATTTTTTCTGACAGTCAAGCAGCGCTGAAAGCACTTGATGCTTATAAATGCACATCGAAGATTGTCTGGGAATGTATTCTCACATTGCGACAGCTGTGTCAAACAAACTCAGTAAATTTGTATTGGGTTCCAGGACAATGAATGGGGAATGAAAGGGCAGACGAACTTGCAAAACAAGGATCTAACTCACAGTTTATCGGCCCAGAACCTTTCTGTGGTATATCAAGCTGTGCAGTGAAAATGGACCTTAAACGCTGGGAGAAACAAAAAGTGACAACCAATTGGTTGGATGTCAAAAAGTGTTCCCAATCTAAAAGATTTATAACACCAAACGAAAACCATTCAAAAAAAGCTCCTAGAGCTCAACAAAAGAGCTCTTTGTACATATGTCGGCCTAGTAACGGGGCACTGTCCGAGTAGATATCATTTAAAGAACATTGGCCGGGTTCAGGATGATATCTGTCGCTTTTGTAATACGGAACGCGAGACATCGGAACATCTGCTTTGCAGTTGTGGTGCATTATTTAAACGCAGATCAAGGCTTCTTGGCAGTGGCTTCTTACAGCCCATAGAGATCTGGTCTTTGAATCCTGGAAAGGTGATTGGCTTCATAAACCATATTTTACCTGACTGGGACTGGGTGTCGGTGCAGGTACCTGATCACTCACAACAATAGTGGTCATTGTATTTTGCAAAGGGACAAGTATTGCAATTGACTGGGGTATATTACAAAAGTTCACATCAATGGACAACGTAATCCTAATTCCCTAACAAAAAAATCACAAGAAGGTTGTATGCAAAGCCACGACCGCAAGGTTGAAGTAGAATACTTTTACAAGAAAGATAACCTGGCTGCTTGCGTGTCAGTCATTTTTTCTAGTAAATAAACGTTGACCGTTCATTGGCAGTATTGTAATTTCTTTTTGTCTGATGTTTTGAATGAAGTTCATTGGATATTTTTAAATTTTGTGCAAATGAGAAGTTGAAGTGCTGCCGAATTGTAATATGCACATTTAATACGACATCATTAAACGGGAACGGAACAAAGGCTACGGTTATGCAGAACGCGAATGCTGGCGCGATGCGATTCGCCTTACCGTGATGAAATGTACAGCTCTTCTTAAGGCGAAGTAGAGCTATACATTTCAACAGATTTCGTCTTGCCGAATCGCATCGCGCCGTTATTTGCGTTCTGCATGACCGTAGCCAAACACTAAGCGACGCAAACACGTAATAATAGTCAGAGTATGCATGTAGATGAAGATAATTACCTTTGGATTATAGCGCAAAACGAGAAAATATTAACTCTTCAAATAATCATTTGTGTTCTTCAAATTTCAGTTGTTCAATTTAATATCCGATGAAATGTTTGTTTATTATCTGATGAAGCTCTTATATAGGCCAAATGATGCATTCCCAATTTACTAGGTCCATAACTCTGCCGACCGTGCTTGGGAAAGCGCGGTATAACGACCAATCAGAGGTCGAATTTTGTGTTTTGACAAGGCTTAAGAGTTTTCAATAGTACAATAGTTCGAATGATAAAATTGCAATTTCATGCATTTGGTAGGAATCTTAGAAGATTTTCTAATCGATTGCTGCAAAAACGAAGGAAATCCATCGAAAACTAACCGATTTATTAGCATTTGAAATTTTTACTCACTTTTTTCAGTTTTAGATTTTCATTTTACATCCCTATGTAGCCAAACTTCCTGAGAGAAGTATTCTAATTCAAAATTAAATCTTCATTAATTCATTTGTTGTCCTTATAAGGACAATTGTTCAATTTATCATAGGATGTAGTGTTTATCTTACATCTCTGTGTTACCAAATTTTACCTTTACATCGGCCTCAGGGAAGTACCGGCTGCATCTGCATCTACCGCTGAGGCTGTCACTATACTGCTATTGGTACCAAAAGCTAATAACTCTTCAAATAAGTGTGTTATTTGTTCTCAAAAGAACAATTGTTCAATTCAAAATCGGATTTACGCAATCGCATCTCTGTAATATTACCGACAATAATATTCTTCTGAACAAACTGATACAACTTTCCCATTAGGCCTCTGCCATAATAGACGCGAAAAGCGACGCGAACCGATTCGCTCAGCTGTAGGTTAATGTACAGCCATCAGTAGAGCTGTACATCAACCTACGGCCGAGCGAATCGGTTCGCGCCGCTTTTCGCGTCTACTATGGCAGAGGCCTTAGAGAAAGTTGCTGGCTGATGTATTCACTTCATGCAAGCCTGCTGCTGATGCTTCCCGCTACCACACTGAAACAGCATTTTAGTGAAGGGAGTGTCGTTGCATCAGCTGACCCTGCTACTATCGATGCTGATATACCCGCTGCAACAGCTACGCTATGCATAGCCATGCCACAGTTGTGGCCGCTATACGCTGGCCCAACTGCTGAGCACCTGCAACGCTATCCGTAGCCATGCCACAGTTGTGGCCGCCATTGGTATCCGCTGTACCTGCATCTGTTGGCCCTGCTGCTATCGATGGTGAGATCCGCTGAAACTGCTACGCTTATTCGCAGCCATGCCACAGTTGTGGCCGCTATCCGCTATCGATGGTACCCACTGCTCGCTCCCGCTGCTACTAAGGGAGGACTGCTGTCGACGCTGTTCAGAACTACTATGAGCGGCTTCGACTAAAACAGGCTCTTATATAGGGATGAAAATAGGAATTAATTATTTTACGTACGTGGTGGAATGATATAACTTGAAAAATATGTGTGACTTCATTCTGGCTCAGAGCGATCATTTGATAAGCTCCACCTCTTTTTTCAGTTTCTAAAGTTTTTCCTCAGTTTCGTAGCACGGATGCACAAAAATTATTTCTTGTGAACATTCTGTCGAGCCGGACCGATAGCACTCTCATTGAAGCAACAAAATAACATGTTTTGTGTCGTGTTGTGCAGCTTGGTTGAAGAAAATGTTCCCGTCCCCATGTCGCATGTAAGCAGATTATTGCGTTCAGTAGACAGTAGATAGTGTATCCAGCGAATAAACACCGATGGTGCTCTCACACACGCAACGGTTTTAACCCGTATTTTATTGTGGTTTGTAACATCAAGCGATTTCGTTTGCTCGCTGTTGCGTGTTGCATCATGTGACAACTTGGCAGCTGGGAGACGACGAAATTCTGTTTACGCTGATTGATTAAATCGACTTCATATTAGCTCTGCATAGTCGAACTAACTGCTTTCGTGAATGCGTACTAACAGGGCAGTTTATTATTCAATGTCGGTTATGCTGATCGCAGCGTTTGCGCTGCCCCTACAGTGGGGAGTTTACTAAATAAAGTAAAAATTAGACATCTACAACAGAATTTGATTGCATCCCGCACAGGATGTGTTGATGCCAGAAAATTATTAACCTTCAAATATTTTTTTATTTGCCTTCCAAAAAAGCATTTTGCTGTTCAAAATCGGTTGCTAATTACAACCTTTGAGCTGCCCTAACATTGGGGGAATTAAGATACACGGACAACATGCACTGTGGAAGCTATTTCACATTCAGTAAATTAGACGGGTGCGACAAATTTAAATTGCTAGGATGCAACACAGAATACTTGCTTGCGTTGACAAAAATTATTAACTTTCGATGACTTGTTTATTTGCCTTCAAAAAATGTGCGAATTTTTTTCGAATCACGGATACATTCTTTTCAGATTTCAAGCAGATTTGTCCGGTTTTTCGAGCAGTTGCAGACATTTTTCAAAAACATCTGGCTCACACGCTCACTCTGGATAACCCAAAACTGAGTCAAAACCTAATCAGTTTCGCTAAAACCGTATGTGCTCAAAATTGAGTAGAAGTTGTTTTACTCATTTTTGTGTACCACCGAATGTTGTAAAAATTGAGTAAATATTACCCATATTATACCTGATGCGCGATGCGTAAATGTTACTCATTTAAGACTCAAAAATGAGTACTTTAAGCTTCAATGAGGGAATTTCGGAAAAATTATCATTATTGACTCGATATTATTATATTTTGCCTTTTTAATGAATTTTATTTTAAAAAAGGCTTATTTCAAGAAATTTACCTTTGTTCGCTGGGACACGGGAGATCTTTGAATTTATTCGCCGTATATCCAACCAACGAGTCCTGGTGAAAAAGAAAAATTGGCATTAGTTACAGTCAATTATTTCAAATTATGAATTACCTACCGATAACAACTAATTTCAAACATTTCTATTTCTTCCTTTTTTCAGACGGTTTACTTGGTTTTCTGCTTGCTTTTAATTGCAAAAAAAAAAATAACAAAAACAACACGCAAGCACCAGATACCCAATTTTGAGGAAATTTGCCGCCATGATCAATTTAATTCTACTCATAATTTGACATCTTCGAACAACTGTAAAAAATGATTAAAATTCAACTCAGCCGCTGAGTAGCCCAGAGTGAGCGTGCAAAATTTCGTGAACCTCCTTTCTTTTCAACTGCGTACCACGCTTTACCTGCGCGAGCGAAATTCGGATCACGGATAGTTTGTTTTTAGATTTCGAGCACATTTTTTCGGGCAGTTGCAGACATTTTTCAAAAAAATCTGGCATCTCTGCGTCTTGCCATTAATGTTTTAACAGAATACCTGTTCGATAATTGAACTCTTTGGCAATATTTTCATTCACTTCATAAGCTTGTTACATAAAATGTCAAAAAATAGAATTCAATATGATCTGAACGCAAGTTTTGGTTTGATGCCGGTAATTGGGTAAATGTACATTTAAAAAATTCATTATCCATATCTCTTTTGCTTTAGATTATACAGTCGCTTATTAAGCCTCCAGATTCTAGTGAATCTAATCCTAAAATAACTTTGAAGAAGTCCAGTCATTCATACTATAAAAAACCAGGTCGCGGCCATAACAATGATTCCTGTGATTCCTGTGGGGAAGGCGGTGACTTGATTTGCTGTGACAGATGCCCTTCTAGCTTTCATCTTGGATGCCAGTAAGATGTACATGTTTGGTTGGACAATTCATTAACATTGAAATAATTTCAGTGATCCACCGCTAGATGAACATAAAATTCCATATGGGTTATGGATATGTCACACTTGTAAAATGAAAGATTCCTCTTTAACGTTGAAATATATAAAACTTGATAAAATAGCTTCTAAATGCGAATCACATGATTGTCGAGAAAATCAAACAGAGTTATTGCAAACTTTCAAGAACAAAAAAATTCGTGTCCGCAGCAATTCCTGTAAGAGCTCGCCTGATATGATTGGAATGGAGAAAGTTGCAAAAGGAGAAGGTTTCAATAATTGTCAGCAAGAACTTGACATCTCAACATTATCTCCCATGGACCAGCTAATCCGGGCTGCACGAATACTAAATCCACGCCAATTTGACTTACCACGAGAGTTAAAAGTTTACTTCCCGTTTCCAGGAACTGAAAAATTGGAAGGAATGTCCAAAATCAATGGAAATGGTAAAAAAGGTGGTAAAGGAAAGAGGGTGTATGAGTTAGATAGTCAGGGACTAGTTCCTTTACCGGCTAAAACGTGCAACACTTGCGGAAGATCATGTCGCAAAGCGCCATTGATTGCATGTGATTATTGCGACTCGTTTTATCACCAGGATTGTCTAGACCCTCCTTTGACAGCGTTACCGACGGCCATGTGGATGTGTCCGAATCATGTAGAACAGTTCATTGTAAGTATAGGATGTTTACAATTTAAATCCCTATCATGTTTGTTTCGTCATATGCATATTAGGGTAAGGCAGAGTGATCGATTTTCCAAAACCTGGGGTTAAATTTATCGGAAGTCGATTGATTTTGTTTCCGTGGCGCATTGCATTTCAAATTTGTATGAAAACTTGTATGGGAAATCCTATTTTTTCGTATTGCCCCGTCTAGAGAGCTCAGTAATGCTATAATAATGCACTACATTGCGCTTTGTCTTCGCACGTGAATTGCATTTCAAATGATATGCGCCTGTGGAAACAAAACCAATCGACTTTCCATAAGTTTAGGATTGTTTGGAGCCTCAAATATAACAAAAAACTAGGTTCTGGGCTTCTGCTACCAAGTTTCATTTTTTCCATATAATATATATTTTTCCCACTTTAGTACACATTACCATCGAGATATGAAATAATAAAATAGGGTTGTTTTTGGCAGTTTGTTTTAAAGCTATGCGCTGCCTTACTAACCATAACCAAGCAACTTTTTGAAAATTTATCTGGACCAGCATTTTTAAAGTTTTGAAGTATTCAAACCAATCAAAATATCTAAACAATGACGAATGATAGGAAAAGGTTGTCAATAAATAACTTCTAGAAAAATAATCTGAGCTAAAAATACTTACCGTCAAACGGGGCGACTTGCAACCAGGGTTGCCACATTTAAATCTGTGTTTTCCCTTAAAAAAATCTGAGCATCTGTATCTGGAACAAAAATATCTGTAAAAAAAATCTGTATTGTTTTAACATAAAGAACTTTGAATTTTTCAGTTTTTATGATACATTAACAAAATTTTTAGCTTAAAATGTGTGAGGAGTTGAAAATATGTTCAATTTGCTTATTATTTTATAAAATAAAATTTGGATTGTTTTTAAAAATTAATCTCAATTTCGAAAAATCTGTAAACCTGTACTTTTCGACAAAAATCTGTATATCTTTATATACAGATTCTGTACCGTTACTTCCGCCAAAAATCTGTAAAATACAGATTAATCTGTACATGTGGCATCCCTGCTTGCAACAGCGGGACGACTTGCAACACTAGTGATGACATTTAGGGTACTTTGGACTCCTTAAGGAAAACTCCAGTTATTTCGTAGCCTGTGTTTTCTATCCCATAAACGTAATGTATTATAGTAATATTGACCAGTTTTCTATGGTTCACACGAAAAAATCATGATATTGAGGTCAAAAGAACAAAAAAATAACGAAATTAAAAATAATGATTTTTGGACATAAAAAAATCGTTTGGTGTGAAATGGAACAGCTATTGGGGTAATATGGACAGTGTCTGGGGTAATGTGGACAGGGTAAAAAATGTGAGTTTTATAGTATCGATGGTTGCTTACTACACAGTAGAAGGTGGTATTAGGAATTCAGGGTTGATATTTGTTGACACTCTTGAGTGAAAGTGAAAAAATGCATCCATAAACGTTATTTTTTTAGAGTTCTCCCTTCCCGCTTTTTGCATGGAAGTGAACTGTCAAAACACCTCATTATATTTCATGCAATAGAAGCAAGACAACAAAATCAGTTTATCAGTTAATGAAGATTGTCAAGGCATCGGTCAGTGTCAGTGAAAAAGTGTTTCGGCGAGGTTCATTTTGGTTGAGTGAACTGTTTGTTTTTCTTTTTCGCTTTGAAGTTAAGATCATTTTGTTGGATTTGTCGTCAAGTTTTCTTCCGTAACCGTGAACGATGCGCGCGATTTATTTCATCTGAGTATAACAGCACGTTACTAGGACGAAAATCTAGTGTATCTGAAAGAGTGCTGCGATCATTGGAAGTGAAAATTGAAAATGATTGGCTGTAACTTTCGAAGAATTTTGCTAAGGAAAATGACTTTTATCAGCACTGATTAGGATATTACGGAATGATAATTGCATTTTTTAGACATTGCACAGCGATTTCACCATAGGCCAAAACCAAAATTACCCTTTTTCAATTATTCGAACTAGAAATTGAGAATACGTGTGTGTGCGTGTACGTGTGCGTGTGTGTGTGCGTGTGTGTACGTGTGTACGTGTGCGTGCGTGTGTGTGCGTTTTTTCTATTTCAGGTGGAGGGGAAATTTGCAACCAAACCTCTGAGGTGACCAATCTCAGGGAGTGGGGTTGGTTTGAATCAGTGACCGGACCCACTAAAACCCCTCCTGTTTCCAGCCCATAATACTCCCCGGGACGACCGCTAAGTATTGCTTTGGGGAGTGGCTTTTATGCTTTGTGCAACCTCCTGGCTCTATAAGTCTCTTAGCTAATTAGCTAACTAACCTGGAGACTGGCAGTTAGCTGCTAACACTGGCGTGTTGGTGGTCAACCTGTCGCCTGCTTTGCAACTCTAGGACTATTTGAGAGGCGGCTGCACAAACTGCCCTCTAGATGTTCGAGTCTTCACACATCCTCTGAACTAGTCCGGAGTAGTGTCTGGCCCGCTCATTACCACCATGTCGCTCCGCACACGCGCAAAACGAGGACATACGAAGAAGACATGCTCAACAGTCTCTTCTGCATCCAGGCACTCGGGGCACATGGGGGGTTCCGCATGCCCGAACCTGTATAGGTACTGCCTGAAGCAACCATGACCTGACAGAAGCTGTAACAGGTGGAAGTTAACTTCTCCATGGCGTCTCCCGACCCACCCGGATACCACCGGAATAAGTCGGTGCGTTCATCTACCTTTCGTGGAGTTGGACTATTCCTGCTGCCATCTGATAATCGATAGTGATCTTCTGGTACCTCGTATGCCACTTGTGTCACGTTGGTCGAAACATTCTACGTCCTCCTAATGGCTATGCTGATAGGCATCATGCCGGACAGGATGCAGATTGCGTCGTATGACACTGTACGGAACGTACTCGCAACCCTCAGGCACATGAGCCTGTAGGTACTTTCCAGTTTACCACGATAACTGTTAGTACCTAGCGCTTTGGACCACACTGGGCCTCCATACCTAAGTATGGACGAAACCACGCTGGCTAGAGGTTTACGCTTGCTGCCATTCTCCGCTGAGCTATTCGACATCATTCGAGAGAGTGCTGCAATAGCTGTTGAAGCCCTCTTGCAAGCATAGTTGACGTGACTTATATGTGAGCTTATCGTCAACCATAACCCCCAAGAGCTTCAAAGATCGCTTTGAGGTGATGGTGCAGTCTCCAACTCTGACCACTGCCTGTTGCTCTGATTTGCGGTTATTCACAACCGTGACATCCGTCTTATGGTGCGCTAACTCCAGTTTCCTGGAGTGCATCCAGTCTTCGACCTTGCGGCCGTCAACTCGACCTCCTCGATCGACTCGCCGTAGATCTTTAGCGTTAAGTCGTCGTCGTAGAGCCAACACTCTGACCGTCCGCTGGTGGAAGACATCGCACTTCAATGCCGAGGTATTCGAAGAGGCAATGAGAAGGGAGCGCGAGGGGGACAGTTGGCTCCGCCAGACTGCTAACCAACTAGTTGCTATGCTATCGTGGGCGTGTGACGCCACCATGCCTAGGACTCGCCAATCTAGGAATGGGAAGCCACCGGTTTACTGGTGGACGGACGCGATAGCCTCCGTGCGAGACGGAGCATGCAACCTCCGCGAAACGAAGTAGAGAGGACAGAGCGCCGCGCAGCATTCGGTTCTGCCAGATCGATGCTGAAGAGTGCGATAAAGGCTAGCAAGAGGGTCTGCTTCGATAGGCTATGTGCGAGTGCCAACACGAATCCGTGGGGTGACGCCTACAGGATCGTAATGGCCAGAACTAAAGGCGCGCTGGCGCCTGCAGAGCGATCACCAGCGATGCTGGAGCGTATCATCGAGGGACTCTTTCTGTGCCACGAGCCAAGCCCTTAGCCTCAGGCGGTCGAGTCTCACGTTCGACGTTCCAGTATCTCAGACATAGACCAGGGATGGTCGGCCAACCTGCCGAACATTCAATCCGTGAGCGACGATCGTGTCGAGGTTGAGGAGGAGGCAAGGGTTACGAATGAGGAACTCATCGTGATCGCCAAATCGCTAAAGGTGAGCAAGGCACCGGGACCGGATGGTATCCCTAACCTGACAATCAGGCTGGCAATACAAACGGCCCCCGGGCTGTTTAGGGCAGTCACGCAGAGGTGCCTGGATTACTGTCTTTCCGGACAGGTGGAAGCGGCAGAGACTGGTCTTACTGCCGAAGGCTGGGAAACCGCCAGGGGATCCATCGGCATGTAGGCCTATTCGCCTGCTAGACACTGCGGGCAAGGTGCTTGAGAGGATCATCCTCAACAGACTGGTGAGGTACACGGAGGGTGTACACGGTCTGGCAAATAACCAGTTCGGCTTTCGGAAGGGCAGGTCCACGCTGAATGCCATATCTTCCGTCACCAAGACGGCGGAGGTAGCACTCCAGCGCAAAGAAGGGGAGTACGCTATTGCGCAATCGTCACGCTCGACGTGAAGAATGCGTTCAATAGCGCCAGTTGGGACTCCATAGCGCTTGCGCTCAGGAGCATCCATGTACCGGTGTCGCTGTACAAGATTCTGGAAAATTACAACACGGAGGAGGGTCAGAAGTGCGTCCTAATCACCGCAGGAGTTCCGCAAGGTTCTATCCTGGGACCTGTGTTGTAGAATGTCATTTATGACGGAGTGTTGAAACTCAAGTTTCCTGTAGGGGTTGTGATCGTCGGCTTTGCAGACGACATAACGCTAGAGGTTTACGGCGAGTCTATCGAGGAGGTCGAGTTGACGGCCGCGCACTGTATACGCAAGGTCGAGGACTAGATGCGCTCCAGGAAACTGGAGCTCGCGCATCATAAGACGGAGCACTATTTTTTTATTTATTTATTTGTTTATTTATTTCACATTCCTTTTTGTTTTCTTGTATCTAGTCCTACAGGGGTTACCCAATAAACGAACGACAATACAAGAATGTCAAACTATAAACATTATACCTTTTTGTACATTAATAAACCGTTATACTCGAATCATCCTTTTAAATTGATTAAAGTTCAGAAAGATGTCCACGTCGTTATAGCTCTCGTTGTAGGTCAGGCATAAACGAGATAAAGGCGCTGATTTTCCTAGGTTTGTTCTCGATCTAGGAACGCTGAATAAATTCACCGCGCGCAGACCATGCGTGGGAAATCGGTAGTTGAGATCGTTGGTAAGTTTACAGTGAATAGTGCCATGGACTAATCGATGAAGCGTCGACACGTCGAGGATGCGCCGACGATCATTTAATGATGTCAATTGCAGGCGGTCTATCCTTGTTTGGTACGGCTCATAAGGGTAATGAAATTTCCTGTACAAAAAGCGTGTGAACGTATGCTGTACAGTTTCGATTCGTTCCACATACTGCGCATAGTAAGGATTCCATGACGGTGAGCAGTATTCTAGTATAGGGCGTACGATGCGATTGAAAAGCGATATCATAGGTTCAAGTTGGTTAAAGTTTCTACAAATCCTCATCACGAAACCGGATAGTCTCGTCGCCTTCCGTACGATCATGTCAACATGTGAATTAAAGCTCAAACGAGTGTCAACTATTATACCCCTATCTCGTATGATGCCCAATAGCTCAGCGGTTTATGGCAGCAAGCGAAGACTTCTTGCCAGCGTGGTTTCGTCCATACTTAGGTACTCGACCTCGCAAAAACAGAATGACAGAGGGTTAATTTTCATCACTGGCCCAATCCAGTCTCGCAGAACTAAGATTGATCAGTGTGGATCCGGAAGCTTTCGGGGTTGGTTCCGGAGCCAGCCACCTCAGTAAAATAATACAAAAAACAGCGAAACTACACGAAACCCCGAACCTGTGAAAAACCTTAACCCATCTACCAGGACAGTCTATCGCCTTTCATAAAAACCGCTGTTTTCTGCCGTATAACTACTGCGGTTTATTCCAGTGAGATTTGGTACCTTCTGTCACATTTCAGCATTTTTATTTACATTGGTTTTGATCTACAATTTCGCTTCACTAGGTCTAGTCAAGCCCTAGGATTCCTAACTCACTCCTTTCCTGATTTATTCCCTATCTTCTACAGTGTGCAATTCTGCTGTCGTCAAAGGGGCAAGTGTGCGGCGGGGGCAAAACTTCGCTAAATTCGGCTTAGGGTCACGGCCCTAGCATAGTCGCATGCGCATGGACAAAAATTAGAGGGGAGTACTCACTCTTTACCGGTTTTCATGAGAGTGGGTCGGCTTACAATGGCGTAGCCGCCATACCTGGTTACTGCTGCTGCGTCGTTCTGCTTCGTGCCACGCGAGTCCTTTCACGGATGTCCTATTGGTACACTACCAGCGCTACGTTGGGTCGAAATCGGGTGTCTCCACTCTATCCGTCTAGCCTATTGTTCTTCTCGAACGTCTGCTGCTGCCTGGCAGCGCACAGCGTGCGCCTCGATCAGTGAATCATCAAGGGTGATGGTGCCGTTTACTGGTCTTTCGGTCTGTTCCGTACAGGCATAAACGTTTACTCGTGTCCGGAATCGTGTTGTGTAGGAAAGCCGCTGGGGTATCCGTGATGTCGCAATCGATGAGCGGTAGCGATTCTAATGGAAGAAAAGGTGGCCAGCACGTGCCGTTTCATTATCTACCGCCTTTGGGCAAGATTCCGCTTCTTCCCTTTATGCACACTTTGCACATTAGAGTTTATTTACGCACATCCACTCTGAATGGAACCTGCCTTTATCTATTTACGGGTCTATCTGGGGAAAGGAACTGTCCTTAGTAAATTAAATAAAGAATTTCAGTGGTTTTTTTAAACCACCTGTCTTAAACTTCGCGCGGATACCTCTTTCCCTAGTCAATTTAGAGTGAACGATTTTTTTTTGTAAAAGTACGTTTATTATCGATTCTAGTTAATAAAAATTATATACATAGTTATTTAAACTTCGACTTCAATACTGAATCTTAGTGTATCTACGTCTATCCTATCATTACAATTGTCAATGAAGGTGATATAAACCACTAATGTCTTTAGTAGTATTATTTTTGTTGTTAAAGCAATTCCCTCTCGTGAAGGAAAAAGAAGTTCTTCTGCTTGAATTGTGCGACCGCCACTCATTTCCATTATTTTTTGTTGTAGAAATCTGAAAGCATTTCTTACTCTGAAACAGTCGAAGAATTTGTGCCGAATGGTTTCTACTTCATTTGCTGTGCAATTGGTACACAAGTTGGTATCCGCTCGTCGCATTGTGTGTATCAACTGTTTGTGGTTGATGTATGTATGAAGGCAATAAATTTTGACTTCTAATACACACACGAGACCAGTTGATCGAGGAAGTTGTTGTTTCCACCTTTGGTTTATCTGTGCCTTGTACAAAGAAACGGTGGACAAGTTCGGCGGAAGGGTGTTGACGGATTTGGAAGGGGAAATCAGCAAGGTTGTCTAGGATTTGTTTTAGACAAGGGAGATCAGTGGCGGGATTGGTAGGTGAGGAGTTAATTTGGTAGATGACAGAATTGTAGCAGCCACTTCTCCGTGCTATCTGCTCCATCGGTACAGTGGCACATGCGCCACGAAAAAGGTAGCTCCTCATAGTGACAGTCAACTTCGCCACGTGTGCCGCCGTTGGAAACAGATTTGCAGAAATGTACCAGATGCGTGACGTCAGGAAGGTGTACAATAGAGTTACATTTTGATGTAGTGACAAGGTCCGTAGTGAGTGTAGCCATACAAGTCGTGAAAAACTTGCCACTAACAAGTCCCAGTTTAATTTGCTCATTAATCGCACGGAGTTCGCGAAAACCACACCGAGAATTTTGATTGTGGTTTCTGTTCGCAGCCACGGCACAGTCAATGGTGAATTTGTAATGCAAACGTCAATCGCCACAGTTTTTGTTTCGTTCAAACGCGCTGCTGCAACTCTTTCGAAGCGCCTGAACAAATTCAGGCAACAGATTAAATCTGTTCCGCACACTTTCTCCAGACGCCGCAAGAGAGGATGTAGATACAGCACAAACAAATGCATTGAAAGAGGATCCCCTTGGCGCACTGATCGCTCGATCGGAAAAGAAGCGGAAAGGTGACCATTAATAAGCAGTCGGGACGATGAAGCTGCTGCTATATGGAAAAGGAGATCCACAAAAGATGAATTTAATCCCAACGTCCGCATTGTGTTGAATAGAAAACGTTGGTCTACTCGGTCGAAAGCATGATCGAGATCAAAAGAAATCAATTTGCATTTCCTCCGGTTTGTTTTCAGTTGCGTGATTCTGTCTTTAACAGCAAGTGTGGCTTGAAAAATATTTCGTCCGGCGTTTGAGCACTTTTGGGAGCCGATCAGAACATTGTGGCTACGAAGTACATTTTCTAGCCGCTGCTTCAAGATGCGGGAAAGAGTTTTGTAGTCAAAATTGCACAGGCTGATCGGCCTGTATGATCGCGCAGTATCCCCCGCTCCGCGTTTTTTCACCAACACGATCACCCCTTCAACAAATTGTGCTGGGAAGTTTGAACGTTTAGCTTCATTCAATATTAGATTCAGCTCACGATGCTCACGTCGAAAGTGCGCAGATAAAATTCCTTGGGTAAACCGTCGGGTCCCGGAGATTTTTCCGACGCACTAGTACGGATAGCAGACAATATTTCAGTGGTGGTAATGTCATGCATACACGCGTCATTAGAAACATCATTTTCTGGAATTACTCTCGCATGCAAACGGGTCTCCTTCCTCTACTACAGCCACATTCTCATGGGCGTAAAGGTTGGAGAAATATTGTACCATGTGATCGTGTACAGCAGCAGAATCGTCGATTATTTCGTCTCTTTCGTTTCGCAGGCTCTCGATGGTCGTTCGTCGTCTCATTCTTTCTCCTAGCTGAAATGTAGATATCGGTTCACCGGCAACGTAGGTTTCGTTTATCCGCACAAACATTTCGGAGAACCGGCGTTGGTGTAGGAGCATTTTTGTTTTTACCCGGTTTAAAGTGGTCAGCATTTCACGCTTGTTGTGGTAGCCATCGTAAGCTTGTCGAAGCAGCACATACAAACGTTGTTGCTCCCGGTAGAAATCATCAAAAGCGAGTTTGGATTTCCATCTGAAGTAGGATTTTATCTTTAGTTTTGCGAAAAACAACCACCACTGCATCCATGACTGGTAGTTTCGACGTAGCCGAGTCCAATATTGCCATCGGATTTGGAATTCATCGATGTTTTCTGGGAGTGAGAAGGTGGGGGCGAAGAGACCAATATCCATACCCATGGGCAGTGTCCGGTTTCCGACTACCGTCGGCGGACGCTAACCTGGCCCTGAAAGAGGGCAAGTTGAAGGTCGGCTGGTCTGTATGCCCTCTGGGCATACTACAGCAACCAGACATTTGCTTCCGGTGCTTCGAGGGCGAACATAAGTCCTGGACCTGCAAGGGGCCCGATAGGAGCCAGCTGTGCAGGCGATGTGGAGGTGCAGGCCATAAAGCAAAGGACTGTGGGGAGTCTCCCAAGTGCATGGTATGTTCCGGGAAACGGGACGCCAAACACTTTATGGGAGGCCCCAGGTGCGCAGCCGGTAAGCCGGCTGCGAAACCTCGGGCATAAGGGTGACGCAACTGAACCTGAACCATTGCTTCGCGGCTCAGCAGCTGTTACACCAAGCAGCCACTGAGTCGTTGTCGGACATCGCCATCATATCGGACTCCAATCGCATCCCTCCCAGAAACGGTAACTGGGTTGCAGATAAGTCCAGTATGACGGCCATATGTACGACGAGCAAGTTCCCGGTTCAGGAGGTTGTCTCAACCTCAGGAGAAGGGTACGTAGTTGCCAAGGTGAACGGAGAGTTCTACTGCAGTTGCTATGCTCCGCCACGTTGGTCTACTGAAAGGTTCACCCAGATGGTCGACCTCCTATCCATGGAGCTAACGGTCCTAACGCCGTTGGTAGTGGCGGGTGACTTCAACGCTAGAATTGTTGAGTGGGGAAGTCGCTTCACGAACCAGAGGGGCCAGATCCTGTTGGAGGCTTTGGCAAAGCTCAACCTAGATCTGGCCAACGTTGGGAACAAAAGTACATTTAGGAGGAAAGAGGATGGATGCCTCACTGTCACTACCTAGGAAACGCTGGAAGTTCTTATGAACACCCACTTTCCTGGATCGACAGAGACCGAAGAACTGAATAGTGATGGGTCGCGGCAGGACAGTTCGAGACATATGGCGTCTCGGGAGTCCATCCTGCTGGCCCGTCGACTGTTCACGGAAGCTTCAATAGGTTCGGCTCTAAGCTCATTCGACCCTATGAAGTCTCCAGGTCCAGACGGCATACTACCCATCTTTCTACGAAAATCGGCCGCAGTTATCTTGTCCGAACTCAGCAACCTCTTCAGAGCCAGCTTTATCCTGCGCCATATTTAGTACCCAGTGCCCTTCAGGCATACAGAGAAAAAAAAAGTACATTTAGCAGAAATGGTGCGTAGTCGATCATCGACGTGACGTTCTCCAGCCCAGGACTGATCAAGAACTGGAGGGTAGACGATGGCTACACTAATAGCGACCACCAGCCGGTCTGCTGTAGTGTAGACAATAACGAGAGGCGGCAAGCGACGGGTGGTGGAAGACATCGCACTTCAATGCCGAGGTATTCGAAGAGGCAATGAGAAGCGAGCGCGAGGGGGGCAGTTGGCTCCGCCAGACTGGTAACCAACTAGTTGCTATGCTATCGTGGGCGTGTGACGCCACCATGCCTAGGACTCGCCAATCTAGGAATGGGAAGCCACCGGTTTACTGGTGGACGGACGCGATAGCCTCCGTGCGAGACGGAGCATGCAACCTCCGCGAAACGAAGTAGAGAGGACAGAGCGCCGCGCAGCATTCGGTTCTGCCAGATCGATGCTGAAGAGTGCGATAAAGGCTAGCAAGAGGGTCTGCTTCGATAGGCTATGTGCGAGTGCCAACACGAATCCGTGGGGTGACGCCTACAGGATCGTAATGGCCAAAACTAAAGGCGCGCTGGCGCCTGCAGAGCGATCACCAGCGATGCTGGAGCGTATCATCGAGGAACTCTTTCCGTGCCACGAGCCAAGCCCTTAGCCTCAGGCGGTCGAGTCTCACGTTCGACGTTCCAGTATCTCAGACATAGACCAGGGATGGTCGGCCAACCTGCCGAACATTCAATCCGTGAGCGACGATGATCGTGTCGAGGTTGAGGAGGAGGCAAGGGTTACGAATGAGGAACTCATCGTGATCGCCAAATCGCTAAAGGTGAGCAAGGCACCGGGACCGGATGGTATCCCTAACCTGACAATCAGGCTGGCAATACAAACGGCCCCCGGGCTGTTTAGGGCAGTCACGCAGAGGTGCCTGGATGACTGTCTTTCCGGACAGGTGGAAGCGGCAGAGACTGGTCCTACTGCCGAAGGCTGGGAAACCGCCAGGGGATCCATCGGCATGTAGGCCTATTTGCCTGCTAGACACCGCGGGCAAGGTGCTTGAGAGGATCATCCTCAACAGACTGGTGAGGTACACGGAGGGTGTACACGGTCTGGCAAATAACCAGTTCGGCTTTCGGAAGGGCAGGTCCACGCTGAATGCCATATCTTCCGTCACCAAGACGGCGGAGGTAGCACTCCAGCGCAAGAGAAGGGGAGTACGCTATTGCGCAATCGTCACGCTCGACGTGAAGAATGCGTTCAATAGCGCCAGTTGGGACTCCATAGCGCTTGCGCTCAGGAGCATCCATGTAACGGTGTCGCTGTACAAGATTCTGGAAAATTACAACACGGAGGAGGGTCAGAAGTGCGTCCTAATCACCGCAGGAGTTCCGCAAGGTTCTATCCTGGGACCTGTGTTGTAGAATGTCATTTATGACGGAGTGTTGAAACTCAAGTTCCCTGTAGGGGTTGTGATCGTCGGCTTTGCAGACGACATAACGCTAGAGGTTTACGGCGAGTCTATCGAGGAGGTCGAGTTGACGGCCGCGCACTGTATACGCAAGATCGAGGACTAGATGCGCTCCAGGAAACTGGAGCTCGCGCATCATAAGACGGAGCACTATTTATTTATTTATTTATTTATTTATTTATTAATTTATTTATTTATTTATTTATTTATTTCACATTCCTTTTTGTTTTCTTGTATCTAGTCCTACAGGGGTTACCCAATAAACGAACGACAATACAAGAATGTCAAACTATAAACATTATACCTTTTTGTACATTAATAAGCCGTTATACTCGAATCATCCTTTTAAATTGATTAAAGTTCAGAAAGATGTCCACGTCGTTATAGCTCTCGTTGTAGGTCTGGCATAAACGAGATAAAGGCGCTGATTTTCCTAGGTTTGTTCTCGATCTAGGAACGCTGAATAAATTCACCGCGCGCAGACCATGCGTGGGAAATCGGTAGTTGAGATCGTTGGTAAGTTTCTAGTGAATAGTGCCATGGACTAATCGATGAAGCGTCGACACGTCGAGGATGCGCCGACGATCATTTAATGATGTCAATTGCAGGCGGTCTATCCTTGTTTGGTACGGCTCATAAGGGTAATGAAATTTCCTGTACAAAAAGCGTGTGAACGTATGCTGTACAGTTTCGATTCGTTCCACATACTGCGCATAATAAGGATTTCATGACGGTGAGCAGTATTCTAGTATAGGGCGTACGATGCGATTGAAAAGCGATATCATAGGTTCAAGTTGGTTAAAGGTTCTACAAATCCTCATCACGAAACCGGATAGTCTCGTCGCCTTCCGTACGATCATGTCAACATGTGAATTAAAGCTCAAACGAGTGTCAACTATTATACCCCTATCTCGTATCATGCCCAATAGCTCAGCGGTTTATGGCAGCAAGCGAAGACTTCTTGTCAGCGTGGTTTCGTCCATACTTAGGTACCTGACCTCGCAAAAACAGAATGACAGAGGGTTAATTTTCATCACTGGCCCAATCCAGTCTCGCAGAACTAAGATTGATCAGTGTGGATTCGGAAGCTTTCGGGGTTGGTTCCGGAGCCAGCCACCCCAGTTAAATAATACAAAAAACAGCGAAACTACACGAAACCCCGAACCTGTGAAAAACCTTAACCCATCTACCAGGACAGTCTATCGCCTTTCATAAAAACCGCTGTTTTCCGCCATATAACTACTGCGGTTTATTCCAGTGAGATTTGGTACCTTCTGTCACATTTAAGCATTTTTATTTACATTGGTTTTGATCTACAATTTCGCTTCACTAGGTCTAGTCAAGCCCTAGGATTCCTAACTCACTCCTTTCCCGATTTATTCCCCATCTTCTACAGTGTGCAATTCTGCTGTCGTCAAAGGGGCAAGTGTGCGGCGGGAGCAAAACTTCACTAGATTCGGCTTAGGGTCACGGCCCTAGCATAGTCGCATGCGCATGGACAAAAATTAGAGGGGAGTACTCACTCTTTACCGGTTTTCATGAGAGTGGGTCGGCTTACAATGGCGTAGCCGCCATACCTGGTTACTGCTGCTGCGTCGTTCTGCTTCGTGCCACGCGAGTCCTTTCACGGATGTCCTATTGGTACACTACCAGCGCTACGTTGGGTCGAAATCGGGTGTCTCCACTCTATCCGTCTAGCCTATTGTTCTCCTCGAACGTCTGCTGCTGCCTGGCAGCGCACAGCGTGCGCCTCGATCAGTGAATCATCAAGGGTGATGGTGCCGTTTACTGGTCTTTCGGTCTGTTCCGTACAGGCATAAACGTTTGCTCGTGTCCGGAATCGTGTTGTGTAGGAAAGCCGCTGGGGTATCCGTGATGTCGCAATCGATGAGCGGTAGCGATTCTAATGGAAGAAAAGGTGGCCAGCACGTGCCGTTTCATTATCTACCGCCTTTGGGCAAGATTCCGCTTCTTCCCTTTATGCACACTTTGCACATTAGAGTTTATTTACGCACATCCACTCTGAATGGAACCTGCCTTTATCTATTTACGGGTCTATCTGGGGAAAGGAACTGTCCTTAGTAAATTAAATAAAGAATTTCAGTGGTTTTTTTTCAACCACCTGTCTTAAACTTCGCGCGGATACCTCTTTCCCTAGTCAATTTAGAGTGAACGATTTTTTTTTGTAAAAGTACGTTCATTATCGATTCTAGTTAATAAAAATTATATACATAGTTATTTAAACTTCGACTTCAATACTGAATCTTAGTGTATCTACGTCTATCCTATCATTACAATTGTCAATGAAGGTGATATAAACCACTAATGTCTTTAGTAGTATTATTTTTGTTGTTAAAGCAATTCCCTCTAGTGAAGGAAAAAGAAGTTCTTCTGCTTGAATTGTGCGACCGCCACTCATTTCCATTATTTTTTGTTGTAGAAATCTGAAAGCATTTCTTACTCTGAAACAGTCGAAGAATTTGTGCCGAATGGTTTCTACTTCATTTGCTGTGCAATTGCTACACAAGTTGGTATCCGCTCGTCGCATTGTGTGTATCAACTGTTTGTGGTTGATGTATGTATGAAGGCAATAAATTTTGACTTCTAATACACACACGAGACCAGTTGATCGAGGAAGTTGTTGTTTCCACCTTTGGTTTATCTGTGCCTTGTATAAAGAAACGGTGGACAAGTTCGGCGGAAGGGTGTTGACGGATTTGGAAGGGGAAATCAGCAAGGTTGTCTAGGATTTGTTTTAGACAAGGGAGATCAGTGGCGGGATTGGTAGGTGAGGAGTTAATTTGGTAGATGACAGAATTGTAGCAGCCACTTCTCCGTGCTATCTGCTCCATCGGTACAGTGGCACATGCGCCACGAAAAAGGTAGCTCCTCATAGTGACAGTCAACTTCGCCACGTGTGCCGCCGTTGGAAACAGATTTGCAGAAATGTACCAGATGCGTGACGTCAGGAAGGTGTACAATAGAGTTACATTTTGATGTAGTGACAAGGTCCGTAGTGAGTGTAGCCATACAAGTCGTGAAAAACTTGCCACTAACAAGTCCCAGTTTAATTTGCTCATTAATCGCACGGAGTTCGCGAAAACCACACCGAGAATTTTGATTGTGGTTTCTGTTCGCAGCCACGGCACAGTCAATGGTGAATTTGTAATGCAAACGTCAATCGCCACAGTTTTTGTTTCGTTCAAACGCGCTGCTGCAACTCTTTCGAAGCGCCTGAACAAATTCAGGCAACAGATTAAATCTGTTCCGCACACTTTCTCCAGACGCCGCAAGAGAGGATGTAGATACAGCACAAACAAATGCATTGAAAGAGGATCCCCTTGGCGCACTGATCGCTCGATCGGAAAAGAAGCGGAAAGGTGACCATTAATAAGCAGTCGGGACGATGAAGCTGCTGCTATATGGAAAAGGAGATCCACAAAAGATGAATTTAATCCCAACGTCCGCATTGTGTTGAACAGAAAACGTTGGTCTACTCGGTCGAAAGCATGATCGAGATCAAAAGAAATCAATTTGCATTTCCTCCGGTTTGTTTTCAGTTGCGTGATTCTGTCTTTAACAGCAAGTGTTGCTTGAAATATATTTCGTCCGGCGTTTGAGCACTTTTGGGAGCCGATCAGAACATTGTGGCTACGAAGTACATTTTCTAGCCGCTGCTTCAAGATGCGGGAAAGAGTTTTGTAGTCAAAATTGCACAGGCTGATCGGCCTGTATGATCGCGCAGTATCCCCCGCTCCGCGTTTTTTCACCAACACGATCACCCCTTCAACAAATTGTGCTGGGAAGTTTGAACGTTTAGCTTCATTCAATATTAGATTCAGCTCACGATGCTCACGTCGAAAGTGCGCAGATAAAATTCCTTGGGTAAACCGTCGGGTCCCGGAGATTTTTCCGACGCACTAGTACGGATAGCAGACAATATTTCAGTGGTGATAATGTCATGCATACACGCGTCATTAGAAACATCATTTTCTGGAATTACTCTCGCATGCAAACGGGTCTCCTTCCTCTACTACAGCCACATTCCCACGGGCGTAAAATTTGGAGAAATATTGTACCATGTGATCGTGTACAGCAGCAGAATCGTCGATTATTTCGTCTCTTTCGTTTCGCAGGCTCTCGATGGTCGTTCGTCGTCTCATTCTTTCTCCTAGCTGAAATGTAGATATCGGTTCACCGGCAACGTAGGTGTCGTTTATCCGCACAAACATTTCGGAGAACCGGCGTTGGTGTAGGAGCATTTTTGTTTTTACCCGGTTTAAAGTGGTCAGCATTTCACGCTTGTTGTGGTAGCCATCGTAAGCTTGTCGAAGCAGCACATACAAACGTTGTTGCTCCCGGTAGAAATCATCAAAAGCGAGTTTGCATTTCCATCTGAAGTAGGATTTTATCTTTAGCTTTGCGAAAAACAACCACCACTTCATCCATGACTGGTAGCTTCGACGTAGCCGAGTCCAATATTGCCATCGGATTTGGAATTCATCGATGTTTTCTGGGAGTGAGAAGGTGGGGGCGAAGAGACCAATTGTCCATACCCATGGGCAGTGTCCGGTTTCCGACTACCGTCGGCGGACGCTAACCTGGCCCTGAAAGAGGGCAAGTTGAAGGTCGGCTGGTCTGTATGCCCTCTGGGCATACTACAGCAACCAGACATTTGCTTCCGGTGCTTCGAGGGCGAACATAAGTCCTGGACCTGCAAGGGGCACGATAGGAGCCAGCTGTGCAGGCGATGTGGAGGTGCAGGCCATAAAGCAAAGGACTGTGGGGAGTCTCCCAAGTGCATGGTATGTTCCGGGAAACGGGACGCCAAACACTTTATGGGAGGCCCAAGGTGCCCAGCCGGTAAGCCGGCTGCGAAACCTCGGGCGTAAGGGTGACGCAACTGAACCTGAACCATTGCTTCGCGGCTCAGCAGCTGCTACACCAAGCAGCCACTGAGTCGTTGTCGGACATCGCCATCATATCGGACCCCAATCGCATCCCTCCCGGAAACGGTAACTGGGTTGCAGATAGTCCAGTATGACGGCCATATGTACAACGAGCAAGTTCCCGGTTCAGGAGGTTGTCTCAACCTCAGAAGAAGGGTACGTAGTTGCCAAGGTGAACGGAGAGTTCTACTGCAGTTGCTATGCTCCGCCACGTTGGTTTACCGAAAGGTTCACCCAGATGGTCGACCTCCTATCCATGGAGCTAACGGTCCTAACGCCGTTGGTGGTGGCGGGTGACTTCAACGCTAGAATTGTTGAGTGGGGAAGTCGCTTCACGAACCAGAGGGGCCAGATCCTGTTGGAGGCTTTGGCAAAGCTCAACCTAGATCTGGCCAACGTTGGGAACAAAAGTACATTTAGGAGGAAAGAGGATGGATGCCTCACTGTCACTACCAAGAAAACGCTGGAAGTTCTTATGAACACCCACTTTCCTGGATCGACAGAGACCGAAGAACTGAATAGTGATGGGTCGCGGCAGGACAGCTCGAGACATATGGCGTCTCGGGAGTCCATCCTGCTGGCCCGTCGACTGTTCACGGAAGCTTCAATAGGTTGGGCTCTAAGCTCATTCGACCCTATGAAGTCTCCAGGTCCAGACGGCATACTACCCATCTTTCTACGAAAATAGGCCGCAGTTATCTTGTCCGAACTCATCAACCTCTTCAGAGCCAGCTTAATCCTGCGCCATACTCCGGATAACTGGCTGAAGGTGAGGGTAGTGTTTATCCCCAAAGTTGGAAGAAAGGACAAAACCCTACTTGAACCTTTAGACCCATAAGTCTGACTTCATCACTTCTCAAGTTGATGGAGAAAATAATGGATAAATATATCCGTGATGAGTTTCTTAAAGACTCCCCGCTGAATAGGAACCAACTTGCCTATCAAAGCGGCAAGTCAACAGAAACTGCTCTTCACAGCTTAGTGACGTTGATTGAAAAGTCCCTGAGTTATCAGGAGACGGCGCTATGTGCCTTTCTTGATATTGAAGGGGCCTTCGATAACACGTCCTTTGCATCAATTGATACGGCTCTTTCTCATAAGGGAATCGACCACACTTCAAGGAGCTGGATACACGCAATGCTCTCTAGCAGAGTGATCACAGCAACCTTGGGAGATTCGTCTGTAACAATGTCAGTGATCAAGGGATGCCCGCAAGCAGGAGTTCTCTCGCCCTTGTTATGGTCACTAGTTGTCGACGCACTTCTCAAGCTTTCACAGCTTGGATACGAGGTCATTGGATACGCCGATGACATCGTCCTCATCGTCAGAGGTAAAGATGACGCAACTCTGTCGAGCCGAATGCAAACGGCTCTGAATACCACCATGTCATGGTGTTTACAGGAGGGTCTAAACATAAACCCCTTAAAAACAGTCCTAATTCCATTCGGCAGACGAAGGAAGATCTCCATCACTCCTCCAATACTGAATGGAGTTAGACTGGGCTTCAGCAATGAAGTCAAATATCTCGGAATTATTCTGGACAAGAAACTGAACTGGTCTGCACAACTGGATCATGCCGCTAAGAAAGCGATCTCAGCGATCTGGGCCTGCAGAACTCTGTTCGGTAAGACCTGGGAACTGAAACCAGACTTGGCACTCTGGTCTTACAAGACCATTGCCCGACAAAGAATCACCTATGCTGCCCTAAGGTGAACGAAGTGACTGCGCATGCCAAACTCAAAAAAGTTCAAAGACTTGCATGTCTTTCGGTTACCAGCGCTATGCGAACAACTCCAACTGCAGCCATGGAAGCTATGCTCTGCCTACTACCTCTACATCTTCATGTGAAAAAGGAAGCAGAGCTTGGCACTCTAAGGTTGCAAAGGAGGAAAACAATACTTGAAGGGGACCAAATCGGCCACCTTCGCATACTTGGGGAGTTCAAACTAACTCCGCTATTAACCATAGTCTCCGACTGGGTGGACGTTAGGACCAACATGGATATTCCATATAGAGTGATTGAAACAAACCGCTCTATGTGGAACAATGGAGGGCCTAATCTTCCACCTGGCATCGTCAGTTTTTATACGGACGGCTCAAAAATGGGATCCCTAACGGGATCTGGTATATACGGACCCGGTATTAGGAAAACGTTTTCCCTGGGAAAATTACCCACCGTTTTTCAAGCAGAGGTATATGCCATATATATCTGCGCAAAAATATGTGCAACGCAACTACAGACATGCGAAAATCGGTATATTCTCGGACAGTCAAGCAGCACTACTAGCACTTAAGTCCGTCAAATGCGCTTCCAAACTTGTTTGGGAATGCATTGAAAATCTACGGGAACTTTCCCGACAGAATTCAATTTTCTGTTTTGGGTGCCTGAACACTGCGGAGTCGAGGGTAATGAACACGCTGACTACCTAGCAAGACAGGGATCAGCTCAGCGGTTTATTGGCCCCGAGCCGTTTCTGGGTACGTCCATTTCCGCTATCAAAAGCGAACTACTAACTTGGGAAGGGCTAGAAATAGTATCCCAATGGCAACAGTCACAGGGTTGTAGACAAGCTAAACAGTTTATCTATCCGAACCCTGGAACCGCCAGAAAGCTACTTAGTCTAAATCGTAGTGACCTACGGATAATCACGGGACTCCTCACCGGACACTGTCCCGCTTTTTATTATTTAAAGAAAATCGGCGTAGTGTTGAACGACACCTGCCGATTCTGCCAATCTGAACCAGAGAGTTCAGAGCATTTGCTTTGCTCTTGCGGAGCTCTTGCTTCCTCTAGGTACAACTTCTTAGGAAGTTACGTTTTAACTCCATACCAGGTATGGAGCTCTAATCCCAAGCAGGTCATTAGTTTCATCAACTATGTTGTACCTAATTGGGGTACAGGTTTACAACAAAACAGTTCTACTCCATCAATGAGTACGAGCAATCCGTAACCTGTACACAGCAATCGGGGCCCGCCACAAAAGACAATCAGCAAGAATGTTGCAGTGGCATTTCAGTACCCAGTGCCCTTCAGGCATACAGAGAAAAAAAAAGTACATTTAGCAGAAATGATGCGTAGTCGATCATCGACGTGGCGTTCTCCAGCCCAGGACTGATCAAGAACTGGAGGGTAGACGATGGCTACACTAATAGCGACCACTAGCTTGTCTGTTATAGTGTAGACAACAACGAGAGGTGGCAAGCGACGGGTGGTGGAAGGCATCGCACTCCGACCGTTCGCGGGTGGAAGACATCGCACTTTGATGCCGAGGTATTCGAAAAGGCAATGAGAAGGGTGCGCGAGGGGGGCAGTTGGCTTCGCCCGACTGCTGACCAACTAGTTGCTATGCTATCGCGGGCGTGCGACGCCACCATGCCTAGGACTCGCCAACCTAGGAATGGGAAGCCACCGGTTTACTGGTGGACGGACGCGATAGCCGACCTTCGCAGTGCGTGTCTTCGTACAAGACGGAGGATGCAGCGTGCGCGAAACGAAGAAGAGAGGACAGAGCGCCGCGCAGCATTCAGTTCGGCAAGATCGATACTAAAGAGTGCGATAAAGGCCAGCAAGAGGGCCTGCTTCGATAGGCTATGTGCGAGTGCCAATACAAATCCGTGGGGTGACGCCTACAGGATCGTAATGGCCAAAACTAAAGGCGCGCTGGCGCCTGCAGAGCGATCACCAGCGATGCTGGAGCGTATCATCGAGGGACTCTTTCCGCGCCACGAGCCAAGTCCTTGGCCTCCGGGTCAAGTCTCACGTCCGACGTTCCAGTATCTCAGACATAGACCAGGGATGGTCGGCCAAACTGCCGAGCATCCAATTCGTGAGCGACGACAGCCGTGTCGAGGCAGGGAAGGAGACAAAGGTTACGAATGAGGAACTAATCGTGATCGCCAAATCCCTAAAGGTGATTGAGGCACCGGGACCGGATGGTATCCCTAACCTGACGATCAGGCTGGCGATGAAAACGGCCCCGGGCTGTTCAGGGCAGTCATGTAGAGGTGCCTGGATGACTCTCTCTTTCCGGACAGGTGGAAGCGGCAGAGACTGGTCTTATTGCCGAAGGCTGGGAAACCGCCAGGGGACCCATCGGCATATAGGCCTATCTGCCTGCTGAACACCGCGGGCAAGGTGCTTGAGAGGATCATCCTCAACAGACTGGTGAGGTACACGGTCTGGCAAGTAACCAGTTCGGCTTCCGGAAGGGCAGGTCCACGCTGGATGCAATCTCTTCCGTCATTAAGACGGCGGAGGTAGCAATCCAGCGCAAGAGAAGGGGAGTACGCTACTGCGCAATCGTCACGCTCGACGGGAAAAATGCGTTCAATAGTGCCAGTTGGGACTCCATAGCGCTCGTGCTTAGGAGCATCCATGTACCGGTGTCGCTGTACAAGATTCTGTAAAATTATTTCCAGAATCGAGTACTTGTTTACGACACGGAGGAAGGTCAGAAGTGCGTCCCAATTACCGCAGGAGTTCCGCAAGGTTCTATCCTGGGTCCTGTGTTGTGGAATATCATGTATGACGGAGTGTTGAAACTCAAGTTCCCTGTAGGGGTTGTGATCGTCGGTTTTGCAGATGACATAACGCTGGAGGTTTACGGCGAGTCTATCGAGGAGGTCGAGTTGACGGCCGCACACTGTATACGCAAGGTCGAGGACTAGATGCGCTCCAGGAAACTGGAGCTCGCGCATCATAAGACGGAGGTCACGGTTGTGAACAACCGTAAATCGGAGCAACAGGCGGTGGTCAGAGTCGGCGACTGCACCATCACCTCGAAGCGATCCCTGTAGCTCTTGGGGGTTATGGTGGACGACAAGCTCACGTTCGAGAGTCACGTCGACTATGCCTGTAAGAGGGCCTCATCTGCTATTGCAGCACTATCTCGTATGATGTCCAATAGATCAGCGGCTTATGGCAGCAAGCGAAGACTTCTTGCCAGCGTGATTTCGTCCATACTTAGGTATGGTGGGCCAGTGTGGTCCAGAGCGCTAGGTACTAACAGTTACCGTGGTAAACTGGAAAGTACCTACAGGCTCATGTGCCTGAGAGTTGCGAGTGCGTATCGCACGGTGTCATACGATGCAATCTGTGTCTTGTCCGGCATGATGTCTATCAGCATCGCCATCAAGGAGGACAGAGAGTGTTTCGACCAACGTGACACAAGGGGCATACGAGGTACCAGAAGGTCATTCTCGATGCTCCGCTGGCAGCGGGAATGGTCCAACTCCGCAAAGGGCAGATGGAGGCACCGACTCATACCGGAGATATCCGGTTGGGTCGGGAGACGACATGGTGAAGTGAACTTCCACCTGACACAAATCCTGTCAGGCCATGTTTGTTTCAAGCAATATCTGCACAGGTTCAGACACGCGGGGTCCCCTATGTGTTCCGAGTGCATGGAGGATGAGGAGACTGCTGAGAATGTCTTCTTCGTATGCCCCGTTTCGTAGCGAGGAGCGAGGAGCGACATGATGGCTGTGAGCGGGCCTGGCACTACTCCGGACAATCCAGTCCGGAGGATGTGCGACGACCCGGACATCTGGAACGCGGTCTGTGCGGCCGCCTCTCAGATTGTCCTGGAGCTGCAACGTGTGTGGCGGGTCAACCACCAACACGCCAGTGGTAGCTAATTACCAGTCTCCAAGTAGTTAGCTAGGAGGTTATAAGAGTAAAGAGGGTGCATCACGCACAAAAGCCACTCCCCGACGTAATACTTAACCGTCGTTCCGGGAAGACCAGGGCTGGAGACTGGAGGGGTTTTAGTGGGTCGGGACAGGGACCAGTAGGTGCCTGGGGGAGTGTAACTACCCCAGCATCTCTCCCCTAGTCTCATCCCCACACCCTGAGTTCTCTTCTCAGGTGTCTGTTTGCAGATTTCCCCGCCACCTTAAAAAAATTGGGCAGTGTCCGGAAGAGGAAGGCAAATTCTGGCGGTGACGGCTTTGTGATCCGAAAAACAGCATACATGTACATCAGTTGATCTCAGCTGTTCTTGAAGGCTAGAGCTGACGTACAGTCGGTCGAGCCTGGACGTAGATTTGTGCGTGATGTACGTGTATTGGACTTCACGTGACCGAAGCTGTAGTCACACGTCTTGAAGCCGGAGCTGCTGGACGGTGGTCTGAAGAGCGGGACTGGAGTTTTGGCCTGTTGCATCGTTTTGCCGAATTACACAGTTAAAATCTCCACCAAGCACAAAGTGGTCGGTGCGATGACGAAGATAGTAGGCAACGGTGTTTTTGAAAAAACGCTCCCGCTCGGCGCGATAGACGGATCCGGACGGGTCATAAATATTGACCAGCCTAGTATTGTGTACACGCAGTGCGATTAATCTCCCGTCCAGGCTTTTCTCTACATGGGAATATTTAAAGTGTTGTTTCAGCGCTATTGCAGTTCCTCGTCTGGAATGGTCAACATTGCAAACGATGTTGTATCCGGGTCAGTGTTGATATTTGTTGACACTCTTGAATGAAAGTGAAAAAAGCATCCATAAACGTTTTTTTTTTACAATCCTTTCAGAGTTCTCCCCAGAAATGCCAGATGTTTTTGAAAAATGTCTGCAACTGCTCGAAAAACCGGAAAAATGTGCTCGAAATCTGAAAAAAATCTATCCGTAATCCGAAAATAATTTCGCTCGCGCAGGCAAAAGTCTGTAAAAATCCGCACACATTTTAAGAAAATCTGCGCAAATATAAGGAGACTTTGACAAAAATCTGCAGAAACCGTGAAAAAACTGCAAATATCTGCAAATCAATAAATATCTGCACACAGACTTCAAAAAACTGCGTTTTGCAGACAAATCTGCACATTTGGTATCACTGGTTCTTCCTTCCCGCTTTTTGCACGGAAGTGAACTGTCAAAACACCTCATTATATTTCATGCGATTGAAGCAATACAACAAAATCTGTTTATCAGTTAACAAAGATTGTCAAGGCATCGGTCAGTGTCAGTGAAAAAGTGTTTCGATGAGGTTCATTTCGGTTGAGTGGACTGTTTGTTTTTCTTTTTTGCTTTGAAGTGAAGATCATTTGGTTGGATTTGTCGTCAAGTTTTATTCCGTAACCGTGAACGATTCGCGCGATCTATTTCATCTGAGTATAACAGCACGTTACTAGGACGAAAATCTAGTGTATCTGAAAGAGTGCTGCGATCATTGGAAGTGAAAATTGAAAATGATTGGCTGTAATTTTCGAAAAATTTTGCTGGGGAAAATGACTTTTATCAGCACTGATTCGGGTAACCTGAGCTGTTCGTTTTCGACCTCCTGCAAAAACACAATGGTGCTTATTACGGGAGTCACTTCACGGTGAAATATATTTCACTCTTACGCTCACTTCTAAAAAAGTTAGACCTATTCCCGATTCCACCTCAAGTGAGGTGACAAAAATCACCTTCGTGGAGTGAGATTGACAGTGGTGCTTATTACGGGAGTCACTTCACGGTGAAATCAGAGTGAAGTGAACAAAATCCTATTACGGGACTCACGTAAGTGAGAAAAACGTCGCGAAGTGACATCTGCCGTGAAATCTGGGTTATTATGAGTGTCATATCAGTGAAGTGAGAACGGAAAAAGCGACGTTTCGCGTGGAATTATTACACGACCATTTTTAACGGTGAAATGATTCCACGAAGCTGCCATAAGTCTTAAAGTTGATTGATTTGTGATCTAATGGTGAATATTGGATTTATTCTTCAGTAACGAAGCGAATCAGAGTTTGATCCGTGCCTTAAAGCGGTCAATTTTTCATTATTTTACCCGATGAAAAAAATGCAAACTAGTTCGGGAAATTTTCGATACCGAAAAAAACATTTTTTTTGATGCCGAATGTCTTAGAAATGCAGAACACGTCAAGATCTGGTGTTATCTAAAAAAACGGGAAAAACGATTTTCTGGGACTTAGAAATTTTTGAGCTGGGAAACAATCTCATTTCACTTGTCCTATTCTCAATTTCACATCACTGTCAATCTCACTCCACGGAGGTGATTTTTGTCACCTCACTTGAGGTGGAATCGGGAATAGGTCTAAAAAAGTGAAGTGAGCGTGAGAGTGAAATATATTTCACCGTGAAGTGACTGCCGTAATAAGCACCAGTGAAGAGCGATTGAGAATAGGACAAGTGAAATGAGATTGTTTCCCAGCTCAAAAATCTCTAAGTCCCAGAAAGTCGTTTTCCGTTTTTTAGATAACACCAGATCTTGACGTGTTCTGCATTTCTAAGACATTCGGCATAAAAAGAAATGTTTTTTTCGCTATGGAAAATTTCCTGAACTAGTTTGCATTTTTTTCATCGGGCAAAAAAATGAAAATTTGACCGCTCTAAGGCACGGATCAAATTCTGATTCGTTTCGTTACTGAATAATAAATCCAATATTTACTATTAGAACACAAACTAATCAACTTTAAGACTTATGGCATCTTTGTGGAATCATTTCACCGTTCAAAATGGTCGCGAAATAACTCCACGCGAAACGTCGCTTTTTCCGTTCTCACTTCACTGATATGATACTCATAATAACCCAGATTCCGCGGCAGATGTCACTTTGCGACGTTTTTCTCACTTACGTGAATCCCGTAATAGGATTTTGTTCACTTCACTCTGATTTCACCGTGAAGTGAATCCCGTAATAAGCATCATGCCCAGTTTCATCGTGCGAATGAACGTTCGGAGAGCGTTTAGCTTGATTTGATTGGGGATAGTAATTATATTAATTGTTCCGATGTTACAGCTGGTGTACTCCATTACTGCTGCATCTTTTCATCAGAAGCTCGCACGTATTCGTTGGCGTTGATTGTAGTTTCGTCGGAGTGCTTCATTTTCTTGCCTTGTGGCGCTTGCAATTTCTTATATTTTCGACTGCTGTTGGAGGCTAGTGACGTTTGGGAGCTATCGGTTTCATCGCCGTCTGGTCGGTGGTAGGAAGAAGCAGTGCCAAATGAGGTTGGAAGCGGCGTGAGATGGATGACGGTTTGCTTTCCGGACGACCTCGTTGTAATTCCTGCGGGGGGTGGCATCGTGGTTTTTGTTTTTGAGAGAGCTAGGGCTGCAACCGAAGTGTTTTGTTGCTCGCTTTTACGCAAGTGTTGGTTTTCGAGGAAAAAATGAACTCGACAGAGTTTTGGTTAGTGTTGGTTGGCTAGGCTTTGCTTTGGCTACGTTAGCGTAGGATTGATCTGCTACGACTTTTTAGACCAGCAGTTATCGGTTTTGCACACATGGGATGCCAATGTGTGCAAATTCGTGGCAGTACAGACAAGTTTGCCTCTGCCCCTTGTAATCTGCCCCTTGTTCTGGTGTTATCTAAAAAAACGGGAAAAACGATTTTCTGGGACTTAGAAATTTTTGAGCTGGGAAACAATCTCATTTCACTTGTCCTATTCTCAATTTCACATCACTGTCAATCTCACTCCACGGAGGTGATTTTTGTCACCTCACTTGAGGTGGAATCGGGAATAGGTCTAAAAAAGTGAAGTGAGCGTGAGAGTGAAATATATTTCACCGTGAAGTGACTGCCGTAATAAGCACCAGTGAAGAGCGATTGAGAATAGGACAAGTGAAATGAGATTGTTTCCCAGCTCAAAAATCTCTAAGTCCCAGAAAGTCGTTTTCCGTTTTTTAGATAACACCAGATCTTGACGTGTTCTGCATTTCTAAGACATTCGGCATAAAAAGAAATGTTTTTTTCGCTATGGAAAATTTCCTGAACTAGTTTGCATTTTTTTCATCGGGCAAAAAAATGAAAATTTGACCGCTCTAAGGCACGGATCAAATTCTGATTCGTTTCGTTACTGAATAATAAATCCAATATTTACTATTAGAACACAAACTAATCAACTTTAAGACTTATGGCATCTTTGTGGAATCATTTCACCGTTCAAAATGGTCGCGAAATAACTCCACGCGAAACGTCGCTTTTTCCGTTCTCACTTCACTGATATGATACTCATAATAACCCAGATTCCGCGGCAGATGTCACTTTGCGACGTTTTTCTCACTTACGTGAATCCCGTAATAGGATTTTGTTCACTTCACTCTGATTTCACCGTGAAGTGAATCCCGTAATAAGCATCATGCCCAGTTCCATCGTGCGAATGAACGTTCGGAGAGCGTTTAGCTTGATTTGATTGGGGATAGTAATTATATTAATTGTTCCGATGTTACAGCTGGTGTACTCCATTACTGCTGCATCTTTTCATCAGAAGCTCGCACGTATTCGTTGGCGTTGATTGTAGTTTCGTCGGAGTGCTTCATTTTCTTGCCTTGTGGCGCTTGCAATTTCTTATATTTTCGACTGCTGTTGGAGGCTAGTGACGTTTGGGAGCTATCGGTTTCATCGCCGTCTGGTCGGTGGTAGGAAGAAGCAGTGCCAAATGAGGTTGGAAGCGGCGTGAGATGGATGACGGTTTGCTTTCCGGACGACCTCGTTGTAATTCCTGCGGGGGGTGGCATCGTGGTTTTTGTTTTTGAGAGAGCTAGGGCTGCAACCGAAGTGTTTTGTTGCTCGCTTTTACGCAAGTGTTGGTTTTCGAGGAAAAAATGAACTCGACAGAGTTTTGGTTAGTGTTGGTTGGCTAGGCTTTGCTTTGGCTACGTTAGCGTAGGATTGATCTGCTACGACTTTTTAGACCAGCAGTTATCGGTTTTGCACACATGGGATGCCAATGTGTGCAAATTCGTGGCAGTACAGACAAGTTTGCCTCTGCCCCTTGTAATCCACCGCAGTTTCTTCACCGTCAATCTTTATTAGAGATGGGATATTTCTTCGTATTACTACGCGAGCGATACGAACACCGGTTGTTATTCCACCTAACTCACCTCACCGGTCATCTCATAGTCACGAACACTGATAACATCACCGTACTCGGCGAGGGAAGTGGCGACTTGGTCTTTGGATACATATTCAGGCAGGTCGAATATAGTTACTTCCACCGATCCGTCCTCTATCGTGATTCGCAGCTTGTAGGACTTTCCATCAAGCACGAAATCATGCTTACCGTCGTGCTGTTCCACAATCTTCTCGGCGAGCTCGAGGCTGTTGACCTTAACAAAGGTACAAGCTAGCCGTCTGCTAGGTTGAAATTGAAGCACGTTTTCCCGCGTGAGACCGAGTTCTTGAACAACGAACTTATGGATATCGCCATGAGAAAGCTGCTTCGGAAACTGCGAATAGTCGTCTTTCAGTCGTCTTTCAAAAATTTGTTGCAAATTCGGGGTCATATACGGTCATCGCCGAACTAAATCGACTCAGTATCTATTTACGGTGCTATATATTCTATCATATAGTCCGCCACTGACCATTAACGACAAAAGTCTCTAGTCTTCAGCGATCACAAATTCAAACAAGATTTCAAGAAAAAAAAACGACCGTGAACCTAACGTTTGTGCAAAACTTGGATGGTGTGAGAAAATCAAAGGAAATCTGAAAAGAAGTTTAACCAATTAGTTGACGGTGACTGATTAACCACATTCATGCCTTCCACTCATTCGTCTCAATCATACTATGTACAGGGAATGCCCCTGAACCCTGAGCTTCACCTCACAGCTGTCGACTAGCTGGAGGCAGCTTTAAAAATGATCTTAACTGGATATTATCTTCTACCCCGAATGGATTGCGCAGCGAAGATAATATCACGAAAAAATCGCCTAAGCGAAAACGAACTACTAGGTCTAGCCTGCATCCTACCCCAACACGTAGCGAGATTACTGAGTGCAGTTTTTCACACTAAAATGGCGTTCCTATTTGCAATTCGCTACCGCAGAGAGTAACCATTTACGCTCATTGCGAACTCGGAAAGAAAAACTACGTAGAATTTTTATGCACCAGAAGGCCCGATAACAAAATTCTCGTAAAGAAAACCCTACAAATGTACCAACTCATTCACTCACCCTTTAGTGCTTGTCAGAATCCATCTCCCGACGAGCTCTCTACCAGTCTCTCACACATACGATGTTTGTCATTCAGCACGTCATCCAGCTGTCAACCAAATAAAGGTGAACCTTGAACTTGACCGCGTAGTGAAAGTGAGTCGTGTGTTTCCTGATTAGTGATTTAAATTATTGGGTAAACTGCGTCCCGTTGTGTGCCTAACTAGGATCGCGATTAATCGAGTTGATCACAAGGAGAGTTACAAAAAAGGTATTCGTTTCTATTAGGTGTAAAGTTGTTTTTGTTTTGTCTTCGCAGGTAACCATAAGACGACTGGAATAATTAAAGTCGATTGGTTGTGGTACGGGATATCCCACACGGTGCTAATGCATGTATGGAAGTTTTACGGAAAAAAAGAACACTACACTCGCGGGCCCGCTTGATCAGAATGCGGAACCTGGGAATGACGAACGTATTTACAGGAAAAAGAAAATGCGAGAAAACGCTCATGATCTACAATAACGAAAAAAACTTCATCCTATTCTACAAAGTAGTGATAAGAAACTACATTATGAATTACGTTAAAGAAAAAAAAATAATGAAAGCTATTTCTAGGAATGTGATTTTATGAATTAAGTTACACGCAGAGGATGCAACCACACTTGAGAGCAAGCGCACCGGTGAGTTGCCATTTGAGTTGCTATTTTCACAACGCTGGCCGTTGCTATTTTGGATAGCAACCGATTTTCGTACCGGTCGTTGCTAATGGGGATTACCAATTCCACTATTTCTTTTTCACACCGGCAGTTGCCAATTTCTGAAGACTGTCACTAGCCAGCGTTGGCAAAATGTTTGTTTGTGATGTATTTCGCATATTTTTTGCGAATCTAGTAATAACCAACTTATCCGTCAGTCAATCGTTTCCGGAATGATCTACGTTCTTTCTACTTTATAAAATGTTCCCTCCATTTCCCGTAACTTTGTTTTAACTTTGTTTCCGTTCTCCAAAGTTATCGATAACATAATTCTTTTGCAGATTTTTTTACTTGTGCGTACATAGGGATACCATCCGTCCTGATTTAGCAGGACATGTCCTGATTTTGAGATCATATTTGGGCGTCCTGATTTATTTTTCATATTCTAGCATTTGTCCTGATTTTCATAGGACATGCAACTATCTACAATCACCAAGCTCATATTTCAAGGCACAAGTCGGTGAGTTTTTAACAGAAACGTGAATGTTGCCTGATATTAGAAATTGTTGGAGATTGCCCAATATTTTTTGTTTTTCATTTCTGGTTGCCAGTTCGAATTCGTCGCTGGTAAAATGAAAACAATAGGACATTTTTCTCCGATAAAATTCTTAAAGTAACATTTCATGAGGTAAAATTTGAAGTGATGACCGTTTTGCGGGCTAAAGAAATAAGGGGCCTATTACAGTCAACGAGGTGAGCAGCAAGTTACTCGCCTGGTTCAATAATGTGAATAATTCTGATAAATCTCGATACCTGACCACACAACGCTCACTGCGTAAATTATTTCTTTGGTTAAGCCTGAGTAAAGTGAATAGTGTTAAACATTTGACAATTTTTTTATTTAATTTTAAACAGCTTGCGTGTGCTGAATTCTTTGGGGACATACAAATTCCTAAAACTTCAAAGTTGCTTGATAAAATTGGATCGTTCGAGATACATGTTGAATAAATTAACAACCGAATAGCATTTTGAAGTGCAAATCACATACCACCAGTTTAAACCAGAATAAAAATAATTTGGATCAAAGTGCCGAAAAAATAGATGTCCTGATTTTTACCTCTGACCAGATGGTATCCCTATGCGTACATAAATTTTTTCATCCTTATATGTTTATACTTTTCTTTTTTCGACTCTAAGCAAAGTCATGCTATTTTTTAATTTTAATTTAAGGAGTAAATGTAGTAATGAAGATAGAAAATTAAACTAACAGAAAATATGATTGTAGAAACTACGAAAAATATAGTTCAGCAGGTGGCCACCTGCTGAACTATATTTTTCGTAGTTTCTACAATCATATTTTCTGTTAGTTTAATTTTCTATCTTCATTACTACATTTACTCCTTAAATTAAAATTAAAAAATAGCATGACTTTGCTTAGAGTCGAAAAAAGAAAAGTAAAAATGTTTGTGACGCAAGTCGATGTTGCTGCTGGTAGAGATGGCAACTTACTGGCACGTTTCTATCTCTCACACTGAGAAGTCATTCCAACTTCCACTGAGGGTGTTGAAACAATAGCCAGCTATAAATAATAGTCTCTACTGAGTAAATGTACGAAGTGCGAGAATTGGATAAGCGATACAAAACTCGATTCTAGAACTACGTCTTTAACGTTCTGCGGTGGTGTAACGGGAACACATCTGACCGGAGATTGGAAGTTGTGGGTTCGAGTCCCACCTGCTGAACTATATTTTTCGTAGTTTCTACAATCATATTTTCTGTTAGTTTAATTTTCTATCTTCATTACTACATTTACTCCATAAATTAAAATCTTATATGTTTATTTAAAGTAATTCCGTAAAACTGGGCACGTCCCGCAACGTTGCACAGTGCGTTGAATGTATGGGAACGCGGGACAAAAATCAAAACAGCTATTCTAGTTTTTTTTTTCAATTGGTGTTACACGAAAAATGTTTAGTACTGATGAAGCTACTATTTGCATAATTGGCGAATGTCAAAAACGTAATCGCAAAAATGTCTCAAACGCCATTTTTTGTAAATAGGCATAAAATGATAATTCTCCAAGAATATCATCCATTACGAGATAAAAGGCTTGAAAAGCATATTCAAATAATTTAAAGGCGATGAAAAAGTGACCTAAACGCCATCTCAATTAGTTTTTATTATTATTTTTATTTAATACCCTTTTGATTATGTTTATATACGGTTTACTGTTGCAAAACATTCAGACATCATTAAGCCAGGAATCTTTTATTTGTTTTACACATAAATTACGTTTTAAACATAAAAATAAGGGACATATGTACGATAAACTGCTCACTCTTGGTTCCAGAGGTATCATTCGAAAACGCGAATTCCGGTTGAAAGAGCAAACTTGAGCAATGGAAATCACTTCCAAAGTTTGAAGGATATCCCAAATAAAGGGAAAAGGTGAAATTCAGAGAGGTGCTTTGGGGTACTTTTTTTGACGATCGATTTTAAATCGAAAGTGTCTTTTTTCTTCAAGCATAAAGGAGCATGACCAAGAAGCCTTTAACTTCCAAATGCGCTACGTTTTGTCTCAATAGTAACATGTATAATGTAGTAGGTACATGCCTCTACCGTTGGCATATTGGTTTTAACTTGAAAAGATATAGAGTATAAATTAATTTGAAAACTATGAGAATTTTTCAAAAATAACGTATCTTTTGAATAGTTGAAACCACTTCACAGTAGATGCGTTTCATAATCGTATGGATGAACTTACGAGGTTAATACTATCATTACAGTACGTCTCAAACATGTATAAAACATATCAGCATATAGAATCGGTTCAATAAGAAATCAACTTTTTTGATTTTTGTCTATGGAACGTAGCACTTAAATGACTGTTCTACTGAAAGCTGGTGAACTGTCATTAGTTGTATTCTGTATTTCATGCTGTCTCGGTTCCCACAGTTTGCTATTATTATTTGAAAATTTGCTGCCAAAAAGAACTTAAATATAGAACGCGTAAATTGTTTCCGATTATTTGATTGATTCTGGTGATGAAGAAAGTGATTTCGCCAAACAAATTTCCTTATACGCGATTAAGAAAATGGTTTTTAGAAAGATTCGGGGCGACTCTCAGCCTAGTAAATAGCCAAATATTGACCGCCATACGGAGGAAGGTGCCATCCAGCGTTTTAACAACGGTCTATACCGATGACCATTTCCAACGCCGCTTTCGAACGCATCTTAGGTTGTTTTTGAAGATTGAAACTGCGGTAAAGGAGAAAAATGGTTTTTTATACGACCGAACGAAACGGGAAAATAGTTGGTAATACTCCCGAGCAGATTTGCTTAAACCTTCCAGGTTTATTGAATAATATTGGCCAATCTTGTGAGGATTTGGGCTTTCCGCATCGTGTAGGTTGCAGACCAAAATGGTCATCTCAATAAAAAACCTATACAAAATGTTTACCTGTCCGAAAAAACACCCTGTGCAAAATTTCAGCTTGATCGGAAATAAAATTGAGTAGTGGTTCACGCCGACACTTGCGTCCTACGACGTGTTTAACAAGCGAGGTAAAACACTTCGTCTTCCGAGGCCGACCAATTGAGTCCGCATTCGAAACACTCACCATCTTCGTAATATTATTACGAACATTCACTATCGAGCACAAAAAAACAACAGTTTGACATTTCATCAAACAGCAACGATTCGGCTCGTTGCTATCGTGTTGCCAAATTTAATAATTCGCTACTACCCGAGGAGAGGATTGTTATTTCCCAAACCAACATAGCAACGCCCGGTGCGGTTGCCGCGTTATGGTGGGAGTTGCCAAACTAGCTTTAGAAACTTCAATTTAGCCACTGGTGGGCTTGCTCTAAACTAATAACTATTGGTAAATGTTCCCTCAGAAGGAAGGAAGTATACCGTTTGTAAGCACTACCACCGATGGAAAAATTGTAAGAAAATTGTAGGATTAAGACTAATGTAGAATAAGTACTAATTTTAACTTAAGAGTTAGGACTATAGGCCCTTGACAAACTAATCTAATATTTACAAGTATGTACAATGTCCGTTGCGAATGGACTAAGTTTCGCGTGGTGGTTGTCTTGGTTTACCTATTTTTGGTGTTTTGAAGTAGAATACTTCTCTCAGGAAGTTCGGCTACATAGGGAAATGAAAATCTAAAACCGAAAAAAGTGAAAAATATGTCCAATTTCAAATGCTAATAAATCGGTTAGTATTCGATGGATTTCCTTCGTTCTTACAGCAATAGACTGGAAAATCTTCTAAGATTCTTCCCAAAATAGGATAATTGTAATTTTATTATTCACACTATTGTACTATTGAAAATAGTCAAGCCTTGTCAAAACGAAAAATTCGACCTCTGATTGGTCGTTATATGCTTGCTTCCCAAGCACGGTCGACAGGATCATATACCTTGCAATTGAAAACATGCTATTTGGCCTATATAAGAGCCTGTTTCAGCCGGAGCCGCTCATAATAGTTCTAGACAGCGACAACAGCAGTCGTCCTTCTCAGCAGCAGCACTAGCTCTGTGGTTGGTCACCACGTCTCAGGAGCAGCGCGGTTTTTCTCAGCGTGTGTCGCCAGACAGCCATTATTCCCCCCGTGTTGGGGCAGCATGAAGATTGCCATCAGGAAATCCAATTTTGGAAATCAAAATGCCTTTTTGAAGGCAAATAAACAAGTCATTGAAAGTTAATATTTTTTGTCAACGCAAGCAAGCATTCTGTGTTGCAACCTAACAATTTAAATTTGTCGCACTCGTCTAATTTACTGAATGTGAAATAGCTTCCACAGTGCATGTTGTCCGTGTATCTTAGTTCCCCCAATGTTAGGGCAGCTCAAAGGTTGTAATTAGCAACCGATTTTGAACCGCAACATGCTTTTTTCAAGGCAAATAAAAAAATAATTGAAGGTTAATAATTTTCTGGCATCAACACAAGCAGACATTCTGTGCGGGATGCAATCAAATTCTGTTGTAGTTGTCTAATTTTCACTTTATTTAGTAAACCCCCCACTGTAGGGGCAGCGCAAAGGCTGCGATCAGCATAACCGACATTGAATAATAAACTGCCCTGTTAGTACGCATTCACAAAAGCAGTTAGTTCGACTATGCAGAGCTAATATGAAGTCGATTCAATCAATCAGCATAAACAGAATTTCGTCGTCTCCCAGCTGCCAAGTTGCAACATGATGCAACACGCAACAGCGAGCAAACGAAATCGCTTGATGTTACAAACCGCAATAAGATACGGGTTAAAACCGTTGCGTGTGTGAGAGCACCATCGGTGTTTATTCGCTGGATACACTATCTACTGTCTACTGAACGCAATAATCTGTTTACATGCGACACGGGGACGGGAACATTTTCTTCAACGAAGCTGCGCAACACGACACAAAACATGTTATTTTGTTGCTTCAATGAGAGTGCTATCGGTCCGGTTCGACAAGAAATCATTTTTGTGCATCCGTGCTACGAAACTGAGGAAAAACTTTAGAAACTGAAAAAAGAGGTGGAGCTTATCAAATGATCGCTCTGAACCAGAATGAAGTCACACATATTTTTCAAGTTATATCATTCCACCACGTACGTAAAATAATTCATTCCTATTTTCATCCCTATATAAGAGCCTGTTTTAGTCGAAGCCGCTCATAATAGTTATGAACAGCGACGACAGCAGTCCTCCCTTAGCAGCAGCGGGAGCGAGCAGTGGGTACCATCGATAGCGGATAGCGGCCACAACTGTGGCATGGCTGCGAATAAGCGTAGCAGTTTCAGCGGATCTCACCATCGATAGCAGCAGGGCCAGCAGATGCAGGTACAGCGGATATCAATGGCGGCCACAACTGTGGCATGGCTACGGATAGCGTTGCAGGTGCTCAGCAGTTGCGCCAGCGTATAGCGGCCACAACTGTGGCATGGCTATGCATAGCGTAGCTGTTGCAGCGGGTATATCAGCATCGATAGTAGCAGGGTCAGCTGATGCAACGACACTCCCTTCACTAAAATGCTGTTTCAGTGTGGTAGCGGGAAGCATCAGCAGCAGGCTTGCATGAAGTGAATACATCAGCCAGCAACTTTCTCTAAGGCCTCTGCCATAGTAGACGCGAAAAGCGGCGCGAACCGATTCGCTCGGCCGTAGGTTGATGTACAGCTCTACTGATGGCTGTACATTAACTTACAGCTGAGCGAATCGGTTCGCGTCACTTTTCGCATCTATTATGGCAGAGGCCTAATGGGAAAGTTGTATCAGTTTGTTCAGAAGAATATTATTGTCGGTAATATTACAGAGATGCGATTGCGTAAATTCGATTTTGAACTGAACAATTGTTCTTTTGAGAACAAATAACACACTTATTTGAAGAGTTAATAGCTTTTGGTACCAATAGCAGTAAAGTGACAGCCTCAGCGGTAGATGCAGATGCAGCCGGTACTTCCCTGAGGCCGATGTAAAGGTAAATGGGAGTAGCACGGCGAAACAGTTCGGGTTATGCTGAGACGCGCGTCATTTTTCATTGTTGATATTCCCCACATGAAACGACGCGCTTTCGTATGATAGCGGTGGTATTAGCGGTAGATGCATTTGCCAACACTTCCTCCAGTGAAGCCGTGTCTAGTTTTCAATGTGAAAACACCTTTCTCATTATGTTGACCGTGCGCCTTAGTCCTCACTATCAAGGTAACACAGAGATGTAAGATAAACACTACATCCTATGATAAATTGAACAATTGTCCTTATAAGGACAACAAATGAATAAATGAAGATTTAATTTTGAATTAGAATACTTCTCTCAGGAAGTTCGGCTACATAGGGATGTAAAATGAAAATCTAAAACTGAAAAAAGTGAGAAAAATTTCAAATGCTAATAAATCCGTTAGTTTTCGATGGATTTTCTTCGTTTTTGCAGCAATCGATTAGAAAATCTTCTAAGATTCCTACCAAATGCATGAAATTGCAATTTTATCATTCGAACTATTGTACTATTGAAAACTCTTAAGCCTTGTCAAAACAAAATTCGACCTCTGATTGGTCGTTATACCGCGCTTTCCCAAGCACGGTCGGCAGAGTTATGGACCTAGTAAATTGGGAATGCATCATTTGGCCTATATAAGAGCTTCATCAGATAATAAACAAACATTTCATCGGATAATAAATTGAACAACTGAAATTTGAAGAACACAAATGATTATTTGAAGAGTTAATATTTTCTCGTTTTGCGCTTTAATCCGAAGTTAATTATCTTCATCTACATGCATACTCTGACTATTATTACGTGTCTGCGTCGCTTAGTGTTTGGCTACGGTCATGCAGAACGCAAATAACGGCGCGATGCGATTCGGCAAGACGAAATCTGTTGAAATGTATAGCTCTACTTCGCCTTAAAAAGAGCTGTACATTTCACCACGGTAAGGCGAATCGCATCGCGCCGGCATTCGCGTTCTGCATAACCGTAGCCTTTGTTCCGTTCCCGTTTAATGATGTCGTTAAATGTGCATATTACAATTCGGCAGCACTTCAACTTCTCATTTGCACAAAATTTAAAAATATCCAATGAACTTCATTCAAAATATCAGACAAAAAGAAATTACAATACTGCCAATGAACGGTCAACGTTTATTTACTAGAAAAAATGACTGACACGCAAGCAGCCAGGTTATCTTTCTTGTAAAAGTATTCTACTTCAACCTTGCGGTCGTGGCTTTGCATACAACCTTCTTGTGATTTTTTCGTACGTTTATAGTCACTTCGATGAAGTTTAATTCATAGCTGGCTGACGTTAGTATGTATATGGCCAGATTTTGGTACCCTCAGTGCTGGTGGTCTTTTGGAGCTGCCCGCACGAGTCCGTCAAAATTGGCCTGTTGCTTTTTTACCCTTTCGGTGTTTTCTCATCGTAAACTGTGGTCACTCCTTGCGGAGGTTCATAGCTTTAAAAACAAATAAGCTATTTGATTCCAATCAATGGCTTGGATGAGGCGCATACATTTTTTTTAATTTGTTCGCGAAGTAGACCCCTAAACGTTTTCCCGCATCGTCTTCTAACTCGTAGGTATTTGACCCGAGGAATTTCCGAACCACAGCCGGTTCGTATTTCGGCGCTAGTTTTTTACAAAACCCCTTGCCCTTGTCTGAAAACTCGAACGTTTGCTTCCACACTCTTTCCCCCACATCATAAGTAGCGCACTTTGCGTTAAATCGAAGGTTGTATGTTTTAGCGTATTTTTGGTAGGCGGCGGTCAAATTCCTTCGTATTTTATCCTGTCAGCTTTAGTATTACTCTCATCGTCGCTTGGTTTGTAGTTGTCTCTTATCCAACTGTACTCCCGCCCGTCGGACACCTTGTCCCGGCCGAATACAACGAAGTACGGACTGTACTTAGTCGAGTCGTGGACTGCCGTTCTTATCGCATCTGCGATCTGCTGGATGTTTTCTGCCCAGTGTGTATGCTCTTTCTTTAGCGTCTTTAGCCATACGAGGCTGTGGTGATGACACGATTCACTCTCATGGTATGCAGGCGTCAGCCAGTGGGTGACATGGTAGCGCCCAACAAAACAGGCTTTTGTGGAATAACGGCTTCGCTAGTGTACTTTTAGTTACATTGGGAATCCTACAATAAAGGCTTGGCAGATTTGGCCTGGTAACATTTTTTTCGAAGGGTTTAGCCTGCATTGTTTTCTTTTCTTTCATAAGTTTGGCGATCATAGCAAAGGCATTTTTATTATTTTCTTTGGGTGTTGTATATAATATTGCTATTTTCCTAATTTATATTTGTACATTTATATTACTACCCTTATAATTGGTTGATTTATATGGGTCATTCCATACGAAGTGACCACGAAAAAGCACAAACTTGGACACGACCATCACAGATTTTGCTCAAAGTTGGGAGAATTATTCATCTACTGTCACTTTGGAAAAATCCCAAATTTGGTGTCGATTGGAATACCCCCCGCTCTGTGGGACCCCCTGTTCATTGCCAAGTCGTGCATTTTTTGTTCAAAATCTCTTATTTCTTTTTCTTACAATTCATAGAAGTAAGATTTCCGAAACATACTGATAGATGATTTTTGAAGAAAATAAACCAAGGAATCCAGAAAAAATATAAGTTTTGACCGGAAGTGTTGCCAGATAAATTATTTTTGTATTTGAAAACTAAATTTACATTTTTCGGCAAATGCAGCTATATTTATTTTCAATTTGATAATTTCATCGTGTTCCTTGGAAAATTTCACATAAGAAACAACTATCATCCCGAGGTAATATGGACCAATCTCGAGATATAACATTTTTACGAAAAAAGTTGTATGTGGAAGGCCGGATTACCAATCTGGGGAAATCTCTGAGCAGGAAAGTTGATCCGAAGTTAGAGTCAAGGGTATTACACTATTGGTGTCAGATAAAGCGGACTATCTCCACAAATGACGAAGAGAAAAAGATTCGCAGGGAACTAATAAGACGAATTGAAAAATTAATGACCGATTTCCAATTTGGCCCCCCATTTTCATCGTTTAAAGAACGCATAAATAATCTTATTCAGACGGCCGAAACGAATACGGAGGAAGCAACCTAAGCCGTATGTATGGCAAACGCGGCAGGAAACCAAAATACACAGGATACATCGAAAGGAGCCATTCCCAAGCAAACACCGCCTGGACCAGTACCTGCGAACAGTAATTTATTTATTTATTTATTTCGTCAAGCAAATGTAGACTACAGTTATAATAATACAATGTTTTCTTATATTCTATACATTATTTCCAGTAGTTAGTCGTTTTTTTATTTGATTTCTGCCCATGGTGATGTCGATATTTTCGCAGTGCTGATTATAGTGACGCATCATGCGATTTATTGGGCCATTTTTTGAGTAGTTTGTTCTGTAAGAATTTTCCGAAAATATTTTCCGATTTCTTAATTGACGACTGGGTGCATAAAAATTTAGTTGTGATAATAATTGAGTAGATTGCACGCGTTGAGAAATAATGTCATTGATAAAATAAAGCATTGAAAGATCGCGGCGTTCTTTAGGTGCTTGTATGTCTATAAGCATGCAGCGTGCTTCATATGATGGTAAGGGAAATGATGTCCAATTTAGCTTACGAAGCGCGTACAAAAGGAATCGTTTTTGGACAGATTCAATGCGTTCTTCATGTGTGGCAATATAGGGATTCCATACAATGCTACAGTATTCCAGAATTGGTCGGACGTATGTAATATATAATAGTTTGATTGTATATGGGTCTTGAAAATTGTGGCCGAAGCGTTTTATAAAGCCCAGCATACTATTTGCTTTGTTGATAATTGTATTATAATGTTCTATGAATGTAAGTTTGGAGTCTAAGATTACGCCTAGGTCCGTTACGATTTTGCATTTTTCTACTGGTTGGTTTCCTAAGAAAATGTTTGTAGGTGGTGTTACTGTTTTTCTGCTAAAGGCTATTGAATTACATTTTTTAATGTTGAGTTGTAATAGGCTTTTGTTGCACCAAGTGTAGAATACATTAATTTCATTCTGGAATATTTCGAAGTCTTCTGCATTGGTTATTTCTATAAAGAGCTTCATGTCATCAGCATATACAAGCACATGTATTGACTTAAGAAGAAAGGAAATGTCATTTACGTATAATATAAAAAGAAGAGGGCCCAGGTGGGAACCTTGAGGAACCCCAGAAGTTACTGCTACCGGGTTTGAAAAGGAATTTTGAAAGCGGACTATTTGTGTTCGTTTTGTTAAGTATGACTGCAGCCATTCCAAAAATTTTGTTTCAGTTCCGTATTTTTCGAGCTTGAAGAGCAATAATGGTATGTCGATTCTGTCAAATGCCTTGCTAAAGTCCGTATAAAGAGCTTCTACGTGGTTACCGTTGTCCATTACAGTCAGAGTGAAAGTTATGAATTCCAAAAGATTTGTGGTAGTTGATCGGCCTTTGTAAAAGCCGTGCTGTTGAGTTGTAATTTGGTGTTTTACTTGTTGCAAGATTTTTTTTATTAATTATTGATTCAAATAATTTTGGAATGCATTAAATAATGGCAATTCCACGATAATTACGAATGTCAGATTTAGCGCCAGATTTGAAAATTGGTACTAAATATGAAGTTTTCCAGAGTTCTGGGAAAATTCCATTCTTCAGGGACATGTTAAAAAGGTGTTGTAAGGGTATAGATAGTTCTTCTGCCAAGTTTTTGAGAAAAATTGGAGCTATTCTGTCAGGTCCAGGACCTTTCGTAGCGTCTAAGTTTTTAAGTGCGTTTTGAATTTCGGATTCAGATATTTGAATGACAGATAAAGAATTCGAAAATTCAGGAAAATACGAGAAGTATTCGCGGTCGCGATCTGTTTCTTCATATGTGGTGTAAATTTCTTGAAAAAAAGTGGCAAAAAGACTACATATTTCATTACTAGTTTGTCCTACATTACTGTCAAGATGCATTCGTGATGGAAAGTTGTTACTTTTTAGTTTGGTTTTTACGTAATTGAAGAAGTTCTTAGGGCAAGACTTGATTTGATGTTCGATTTTACGATTATGTTCTTCATGTGCAATTTTAATGGCTGCGTCAAGTTGACAGCAAATTTCTTGGTAATTTTGAAGATTTTCGCTATTGTTGTCTTTTTTGTATATTTTATGTGCTTTTTGTTTTCTATTTTTTAGGTTCTTCAATTGTGGATTAAACCACTCTGGATATTTGTTGGTGTTCGTTCGTCTTCTTTTTTTTAGAGGTACATTTTCTGATATAATTTGATTAATTATTTCATAAAATTTTGTTACTTCTTCGTTGACATTTCCTTCTTTACAAATTATACTACGCCAATTTATTATGCAAAGTCTACGTTTGACTTGTTCGAAGTCAGTTTTGTGGTATTCCGGTACATCCTCGTACTCGCAGTCGCTAGGGTACGAGGTGTTTTTCATTACTATTGAATATTCAATTGCTGTGTGAAATGCTTCATTTTTCCAGATGGGAGTCAATGATGCATCTACACAGAAGTCTTCAGTGCAGTTTGTGAATAATAGGTCTAAATATGCATATTGTTTGTTTTTGACATGATTGATTTGATATAGACCGAGTTCTGAGGATTTGCCAAAAAGATACTGCAGTGTTTCGTTTTCGCCTACGACTGGGAGTAAGATAGATTCATTTTCAATGTCTACAATAAAGTCTGCATTACGTTGGTTGAAGTCGCCATAGACATGCAGTTTCACTTCTGGTTTCATGTTAGACATAATAGATTCTAGAGTTTTGAAAAATAATTCATACGAATGTTTATGAGCATGTTCCGGTGGAAAGTACACGGAACAGAAGATATGTTCTTCGCCAGCAATAAAAGCTTTGGCCCATACGTGTTCAAATTCTTTATATTTGTCGGATATTATTTCTTCAGAAGTGAAGTCTACATTAATGGCAATGAGGACTCCACCGCCTGACTTTTTTTGACTGGTAGACAAATTCCGATCGTGCCGGAATACATTATAATTGTTTCCAAATACTTCTTCGCTTCTTACGCTTTCGTCCCAGCTACTTTCAGTTCCTAAAATTATTTTAAAAGATGACGACAATAGATTTTGTTGAATTTCTTTCACTTTGCTTGGCCTTTCATGCGATTGAAATTCTGACAATAGATAAGAATTTCAGTCGCATTCTGTCGAGGAAGCGAAGAAGTGTTAGTCAAGTTATTACTTATGTTAAAATATAATGGTTCTGCCTCAGAAGAGGGCGTCCTTACTTGCGAAAATTTGTACTAAATTTATTTACGCTTTCGCGAAGTTTTTGAAGACGATGCGTGCGTTCATTTGATAAAAAATGATATAATTGAAGGTCGGCTACTGCTTCGGCTGGCGTGAGCCCATATTCCTGATGGACTTCAATAAAGACGCGTTGGAGTTGTTCTGGAGATGTCGGCAGTCCTTCGGATGCGAGAAGCATTCTTATACTGGTTGGTGTCATTCCTTCTACGCATACAGATGATGGTTGGTCCTTCATGTATGCGAGATATAGGCGTGTAATATGCATTACTTTTGGGTCGCGGATTCTAGCCTTCAAAAAGCGCTCGTCGCCATTCGATGATTGCTGCGTAAGTCGGACGATTGGTGGACGCATGGGGTCAAGTTCAAATTAGCTGTCTTGCGGTGCTGATTGTATGCTGGCGTTGCTGGCAGGAGCCGGTGCAGAATTTTCATTGTTAGTTGCATTTTTTTCTGTCCGATATGGGTTGATAGTTTCGCCTTTTTGGAAATTTATAAATTTTGATGTTATGTCTGAATTCGGCGGCCCAGCAAATTGAACGCGTGCAGCTGCCAGGAGGTCTTTGTCCGAGGGTAGTGGTTGTTTTGGCATTCCAGCAATTTGAGTTTTCTTTGAGTTGCAGGCGAAATGGTTTATTCCGTGTTTATAGGTGATGTTACTTATGCTGATAGGGTTTGAGTTTTCCTGCTGACGTTTGCGTTGCTGCATAGGTTTACGAGCGGCCTTTTCTGCTTGCTTTTCCTGCATGCGTCTTTTACGCTGTCTGGCGTCATATTCAGTCCAGTCGCGTTTTCATACTTTTTTATTGCCAATTAGGCGCCAACCTGATGTGAAATTTGAAGTACAGTGTTCTTCTGAGTCCGATTCTGGAAGTGGCAATGAAAGGCGAAGTTCTTCAGCCAGACTGGGATGGTTGTCTGTTTTTGGCTGGAGTGAATTCGATTCTTTGAGCGCTTTTAATTCATTGATTAGTTCCTGCGCCGTTGTACTGCAGTTTGTTTTCTTATTTTGTATAGCTTCTAATTGGTGTTCCATATTGTCGATTTTTGATTCTATATTAGTAAATGCTTTTTCCAGGTGCTGTTGTATGTTCTTTGTGTGCTGCCGATTTTCTTTGCTAATGTCCGATATGGAGTCATGGCCAAGTTCGCCGAACAGCGTCGAAATGCGATTTATGGTTTTTGCCGACGCATTGTTTGTGTTGATATTTACTTTTTTAATTTCCGTCTTCAATTCAGAAAGCAGTGTATTGATACTGTCCAGTGTGTCGTGCGTTACAGTCAGTTTAGGAAGTTGACTGATTATTGAATGATTTGATTTGATTTGTGTTTCAATACTTTCTGTTAAAATTTTCTGGTGCTGGATGAGCTTCTTCAGTTGGAGTTGGTCCATGAATTGTTCCTGGCATTCTATGCATAAGGGCAGCATAAATGAACGCAGTAGTTCTTCTTGGTTTCTACGGGTTCCTACGCAGGCAGCGTGGAAGTGCCTTTTGCATATTCCTTCGCATTTCCACAGGAAACGGTTGTCGGTCGAAGTACAGTTGGTTATGCCACACTTTTCCATAGCACTGATTGAAAATTGTTACGCGGCGAGTACGAATTGTCGAGAAAAGGTTAGATACACGCGGTAGCGCGACGGTCAAAGATTGTTTATAAATAAATCAAGGTGTCAAGGTGTAAAAAAAAAAAAAATACAAGTTAATTGCGGAGCGAAATTAAAACGCGTCCGCGCCCGATGACTGTTCGTGGCGGAAAAAAACACACCTAGGCCAGAGCCGAAGGTCAACAAAGAAGCAAACATTACAGTATCCAAAAAGGAATGGGACGATATGAAGAGCGCGCTAGTCGAATTGACGGGACGCCTTGACAGAGATAGATCTCCCACGGCAGGGTTAGGGTGCCAGCCAAAATGGTCATCTCGAATTTCAAAAAAAAAACCCTATACACAATGTTCACCTGCTCGAAAAAACACCCTGTGCAAAATTTCAGCTCAATCGGACTTAAAATGGGGTGGCGCAAAGCGTTTGAAGTTTGGCTTTTTTGAAAACCGAAAAATCACCCAAGGGGGGATATACGTGAAATTTCGGTTTTCGAAAAATTTTTTTTGATGCCAAATGACTTAAAAACGCATGAAACGTCGAGAATTGGTGTCATCTGAAAAAAAATTTTTTTTTGCAAACATTTACTCTGAGACTTAGTCGTTTTTTCAATTGTGGAAAGCTCAGTTCAAAATGATTAGAATTCATCTTTTGAAATTGATCACTAGTCTCTCGAAATAGCTTGTATAATGATATACACTATAACTAGCATCGAATACATTATGTTTCATTAGGGTGGTTCATTTATTTGGCATAGGGTGGTTCATAATATTGTGAAAAATGAGTATAAAATAGAAAAAAGCACTGCGGTTCGTTTGATTGGTGTGACGTCTTCGACAAAGTTGTAGATATTAATTCGGTCTTTCCAAAAAAAATTACACTCAAAAAATTATTCGTTCAAAAGTTAGAAGAAAGATTAAAAATTAATTATTCAAAAGGGGTCATTTTTTAAAAACTTGATTTTTTTAATAAAACCTACGAAAGATTACCAAAACAATGAAACCAGTCCGTTCATATAGAAATCAAGAAAAATAAGTTATAATTAAAAGAAATATTTTTTGAAAAAGAAATATTTTTTGAAAAAAAAAATTATTTTCAATTATTTTTTTTAAAAGGCATATTTTTTTTGGAAGGACAAAATATTATCTACAACTTTGCCGAAGACACTATGCCGTTTCGATTGTAGACATATTTTTAATTTCCAATAGAGCACTCTATGAGGAATCAAGAATATTTCTACAGTCAAAACGGTTTATTTGATTGGCATAGTGTATCTGGCAAAGTTGTAAATAATAACTTCGTTCCTCCAAAAAAAATGTACCCTGTGAAAAAAAAAAAATTTAAAAAATATAACTTTTTTCTGATTTCTCCATGGCCGGTTTCGTTGTTCAGGAAAACTTTCGTAGTTTTTATAAAAAAATCAGTTTTTTTTAATGGGCTGTTTTCGATAATTAATTTATAACTTTCTTCTATTTTTTTAAATTAGTATGGCTGATACAAATTTTAAAAAGTTTTTATGTCCACGGTTATCAAAGTTAGCTAAGGTAAGGGCAAAAAATAAATAAAACTGAGAAGAAAAAAAAGGAATAACTTTCATACAAAATTGTGTGCAGGTTACGACGTTTGTAACTTGTATGCAAAAGTGTGTTGAAAAATACCACATTATTATCATTATTAATCATTTGGCTTGTCTTTTGATGACACTTTCACTGTAACTGGACTTGTTTGTTGCTGAATTAAGCATAAACGCTGTCAAAAAGTCAATAATATTAACAAAACGGTTTGAACTTTTTTTTTCTTCCCCTTCAGATTTTCAACATTTTGAAGGGGGGGGGGGTGACATAAAATGAAAATGATATTTGTATCGGCCTATCTTGTTTTTAGAGTGTATATTTTTTTATGAAAAACAAAACTACTATCTACAACATTGCCGAAGATGTCACACCGCTCAAACGAACCGTGTTGGCGCTAAAATTTATTGTAATGATCAATACCTATCCGAAATAGCATTTTCCATTAGCTTTTCAAAAATGAGTTGTGTTTCAAAAAATAAACCAATAGCACAAAATGGCATCTTTTGCCTATAAAAACGTCTATGCAAAGTTTCAGCCAATATGCACGTTCACGTTCTGATGATGTAAACTTGACAGAAAATGTATGGTCGAACTGTCAAAACGACGCAAACCCAGAAACAACGAGTCGATTTTGTTGCGTGTCTGATTGAGATCCCTATACTCACATTATCACTGAATAACATCGGTACAGTCTTTTGTCCGATTATATAAGCCAGAGCACTGTGTGTTCAATCTAGTGTTGGAAATTATTGTGGTAAATAAAACGAATAAATTGTCTGGTACAACATTCGAAAGACGAGGCTGTGTCTTAGAGAGTAGATTTTTCAAACAAAGTATTATAACATATTCCATCAGTTTCCACCGTTTCATTTAAAAGTTTAAGACACTTGGAATCGAAAACATTTTTCAAATATTAAAATTCCATGTACCTCCCGTGTGTGATTTTGCAAATGACATGAAAGCATTCAACATTTTCCACGAGACACAATGTTAATTTTGGTTGAGATATTTTTTTTTTGCACAGAGTAGTTTGATACATATTGTAAATTTGTTTTGTAATATTTTGCCATTTTACTTATATTATTTCCAATTCAACATTGCCACCCCAACGACAATGATATAACAAATATTATATATTCAACAGTGACAAGTGGTTTTTGTCATTTTATACTCATTTTTACACAATATTATGAACCACCCTATGTCGAATAAATGAACCACCCTAATGAAACATAATGTATTCGATGCTAGTTATAGTGTATATCATTATACAAGCTATTTCGAGAGACTAGTGATCAATTTCAAAAGATAAATTCTAAACATTTTGAACTCCGCCTTCCACAATTAAAAATAGTCCCAGAGAGTAAATTTTTGCAAAAAAATTTTTTTCAGATGACACCAATTCTCGACGTTTCATGCGTTTTTAAGTCATTTGGCATCAAATTTTTTTTTTCGAAAACCGAAATTTCACGTAGCCCCCCCCCCCCCCTTGGGTGATTTTTCGGTTTTCAAAAAAGCCAAACTTGAATCGCTTTGCGCCACCCCATTTTAAGTCCGATTGAGCTGAAATTTTGCACAGGGTAGTTTTTCGGGCAGGTGAACATTGTGTATAGGGTTTTTTTTTAAATTTTGTGGTCACTTTTTTTCCATACGATGATTGGCGCCCTAGGCAGGTTGGCATCGAGAGAGGATGGTGTAGGAGGCCTGAAGAATTTCGGGAACAGACGTGAGCGAGACGAAGGGCTGGAAAGTAATGCGAGTTACCCCGCACATAGGCACCGAACACGAAATCAGAATACGGACTTCAGTGACAGCGATACACGGTGTAACAGACCCCGAAGAGAGAGAACGAGTCTTGATCGGGATAGGCAGGATAGCGACACGGATGTTACTCGGTGTAGCTCGATATCACAAGCAGCCAGTTACGGTCATAATAGGCCATCACTGCCTATCACGGAACGGGAAAGACGGCACTACAGGAGAAACGATGGGTACGGACGTGTGGAAAAGTGGAAGCTACGATTCGGTGGTGATTCTAGTAGCATGTCGGTGGAGAATTTTTTATACAAAGCTAAAAAACTAGCGGAACGAGAAGGGGTGTTAAAGCTCACACTCCTCAGGGACATTCACATGTTACTAGAAGGAGCAGCGTCGGACTGGTTCTTCACCTTCGTAGACGATTTGGACACATGGGAGGCATTCGAAGCGAGTATAATAATCCTAACAAAGATCAGGGAATCCGTTCGAAAATCCAAGAGCGTAAGCAGCAACGCGGTGAGCCGTTTATAGCCTTTGTAATAGAAAGAGAAAAGCTCAACCGGATACTTTCGCGGCCATTATCGAAGCGGCGTAAATTTGAAGTCATCTGGGAGATTATGCGCCAGCATCACAGAACCAAGGTTTCTAAAGTAGATGTAAATGATCTATAGCAGCTGACCAGACTGAATCATCGTATAGATTCAGCAGACCCGCAACTGCATCAAGCAAACGAAACCCCTTTCCGTCGACACGTCAACCAGATTGACGCGGAATACAGCGAGACAGATATCGAGAAGTCGGCAACAACAAACGTAGTTCATGGCACCAGCAACCGCGAGCAAACCAGGAACGACACGGCAGTCAACGGACGGCAACGTAGAGAAACACGTACACTGATAGAACAATCGTCTAAACAAAATACGCCCGGGAAATGCTGGAACTACCAGGAAGTAGGGCATGGCTGGCGACAATGCCAAAAGCCAAGAGTAATTTTCTGTTTCGGTTGCGGGAGTTTGGGCAGAACAATTCGCAGCTGCGAACGATGCGGTGGAGCGGCGAGAGCCGGTTTCCGCCAACAGGGAAACGAATAACTGGGTGGGACGCCGGGAATATAACCATCCCACTCGAGAAAAAGATTCCCGATGCTACGAACGAAGTACAACAATTCGACCCACTAACGCAGGTTCACCAAATTAAAATACATGTAAGCGAATGCCCGCAAATTAAGATTAAAATTTTCGATACGGTAGATGCTTTGCTCGACTCAGCGGCAGGGATAAGCATTTTGAACTCACTGGAAATATTGGAGCAGTACGGGTTAAAATTACAACGGACTGCAATACGAATTTCCACGGCTGATGGGACCAATTATGAGTGCCTTGGGTGCTTGAACGTTCCTCTTACGCACAAAAATATAACCAGAGTTAAAATATAACCAACCCTTGTGGTCCCAGAAATATTTCGACAGCTGATTTTAGGATCAAACTTTTGGGACGCGTTTAAAATAAAGCCAATGATCGATTTGGGCCACGGGCCAGAGGAGCTTTAAACCATGAATCCAAGACAAAATGCGCGACTATGTTTCACGATTGAACCGACCAAAGACAACACACCGATAGTCGAAGAAGAGGAAGAAACTCTTGATATTCCAGTGTACGAAGGACCGACTGAATCGACACCAGACCCAGAGTCAGTAGTAACCGAACATACGCTAACGGTAGAACAACGCAAGGACTTACTAGCCATGATTAAATCTTTCCAGCTAACATCAACACGGGTCTTAGGTCGAACACACCTGATAGAGCACAAAAGAACGCTAAAAGAGGGTGCGGTTCCACGCAATCCTCCGAATTACAAATGTTCACCTTATGTGCAAGCGGCAGTGAACGCTGAATTAGAACGGTTCAGAAATCTCGACGCGATCGGAGAGTGTCAGTCCGGATGAACGAACCCGTTAGTGCCCGTCCTCAAAAAGAATGGCAAATTACGGGTTTGTCTAGATTCGAGAATGATCAACAAACTCACGGTAAAAGATACCTACCCAATGAAGAATATGCAGGACATATTCCATCGATTGGGAAAAGCAAAATATTTTTCGGTGATTGATCTTAAAGACGCCTACTTCCAGATTCCGCTGGAAGAAAGCAGTCGGAACCTTACCGCGTTCAGAACAGCCGAAGTGTTCCGCTTTAGGGTTTTACCTTTTGGCCTGACAAACGCGCCGTTAACTATGTCTCGACTAATGGCGAAGGTTTTGGGTTTCGACCTAGAGCCAACCCAAGTAACCAAAAGTTCGAATAAAAGTAGAATTTATAAACTAATCAGCCAATCTAACGATCATGAATAGAATTCTTCTCAGCTCAATTTTTAAGTAATTAACCATATTTTCAAGTTCGCATTTGATGAATAAACTACGAGTAGCATGCAAAGCAGCTTCTAAACCGAACTAGAAAGTTCACATCAAGTTCGGATAGGTCGCTGAACAGAGCACTATTCAGCTTGAAAAGAAAACTTCAAAAAACTTAAAATAAAAATCAATTTGCAATTTTTCAATTCCCTCCACTCATTATTCTTGTTGGTATAATCCCATGATAATCATTTACTGAAGAAATCTAGATCAGAAGAATAATTGCCTGGCTCCTTTTATTATTAAATTTCATTTTTTTTGCAACTTACTACAACCAACCAAGCTTCGAACTCGAGTCCTCCCTTTTTGAAGCCTAGATTCATACCACTGCTCCGTTTCCGCTATATGAGATCAGCATCGATTTTACTCGATGTGCTGATTTCTCTTCGTTACCTACACGTTCATGGCTAGGAACATACCGGGTCTCTCTTTCAGCTTGAAAGTTCAGATAAAGTCCTCATGCGAACTAGGAAGTTCAGAAAAGGCTGACGTGGAACTTTTTCTGAACTTTCAAGTTCAGAAAAAGTACACGCGGAACGCAATGTGAACTTAAGTCTGACAGTTCTCTTGTTTGTTTTGATTTCACTGCAGTTTGTTGGTAATGTAATTGAAGAAGGTTGTGTACGCAATATTTTCCTTTATTAAAAATTAATTCTGGTAAGCAGTACATAGAATATGATAAAATGAATCAAGATCGATAAAAACTTTTTAGATTAATAGATATGCTGTTTGCCGTAGTCGAAAACTCTCGGTGGTGTCCGAGAAATGGATTCGGACCTCCAGAACCGGCAACATCATGCTGTGGCCGAACGTAAAAGCACTCATGATTTGGACAAAATGCTTATAAAAGCATCACGTGCAAACAAGTGTCAAACGGGAATTCACAGCTTACACCCGGTTTAATTTTTCTGTTGATCTGCATATTTCTGGAATCTGAATTCATAATTGATTTCCTGTAAGGTAACAAAAGAAAGTGTTTAGATAGAGAAAGCCTTTAAACACCCTTATATTACCTATTGAAATTATAGCTTTGTTTTCCTTTTGCCGTTTATTTAGATAAAAAAAATCCGATGATAATAAAATGAACCACTTTCCTTTATTGTTTTTGAAAAACTCATTTTTCATCACTAATCCTGGAGCAAACTTCACTTTCGCCAAAGCCGAGTCGGAACTTATCATGAACTTTAAAGTAGAAATGAAGTACGAAATAGACTTCTCCTGAACTTTCGTGCTGATTAAAAGTACGGATAAAATGCTAACCGAACTATAATTTCCGGCGACTTTGATGTTCACGTGTGAACCTTATATGAACTTCAAGGTTCCAATGAAGAGAAACAAGCAGCTTATCCTGAACTTTCATGCTGATTAGAAGTACGGATAAAATGCTAACCGATCTTTAATTTCCGATGGTTTGTGAAGTTCACGTGTGAACTTCATGTGGGTACTTTAAGGTTCTAATGAAGAGAAGTAAGCAGCTTCTACTGAACTTTCGTGCTGATTAAAAATACGGATAAATTGCTAACCGAACTTTAATTTCCAGGGGTTTTCAAGTTCACGTGTGAACTTTATGTGAACTTTAAGGTTCCAATAAAGGGGAACAAGCAGCTTCTCATGAACTTTCAAGTTGCTTTCAGGTGTTGACGGTACTTTATTTAGAATGAAGTTCGGTTTGTGAGTAATGTGTCCTGTTGTTCAGTAGGAAAGTTCCACGGAACCAAATCTGAACCTTATGTGAACTTCTAAGCTCGTGTGTTAAGTGAAATTCGAACTTCTGGTTGCTTGGGAAAAGTGTTCGTGTACTTGGACGACATAGTGATCGCAACAGAACCATGGAAAGAACATTTGAGATTACTGGTAATTGTAGCAGAAAGACTCAGGAAAGCGAACCTAACGATATCACTGGATAAATCCAGATTTTGCCGGAAGCAAGTGGTTTATTTAGGCTATCTACTAGACGAGCACGGCGTGGCTATAGATAGCTCGCGAATACAACCAATATTGGTTTATGTCAGGCCAAAAACGCAGCAGGACACCCGGAGGCTAATGGGCTTAGCGGGTTTCTATCAACGCTTTATTCGAGACTACAGCAAAATCACGGCTCCGATAACCGATTTACTGACGAAAGAGAACAAGCGGTTCACATGGACGAAAGAAGCCGAAGGTGCATTTAATAAACTGAAATCCGTTTTGACCTCGGCACCGATCTTAGGTAACCCAGACTTTACGAAGCAATTCACCATCGAATCGGACGCGTCTGATCGAGCGATAGGTGCAGCACTGATTCAAGAGCAGGAGGGGGAAAAGAGAGTGATTTGCTATTTTAGCAAAAAACTCAATCGAAATCAACGACGGTATGCCGCGGTGGAGAAAGAGTGCTTAGGAGTGTTGTCCGCTATTCACCATTTCCGACATTACGTCGAGGGAACGAAATTCCTTGTGGTGACGGACGCTAGAAGCCTACTTTGGCTTTTCAATCTCGGCACAGAAACCGGAAACGCTAAGCTGTTAAGGTGGGCACTTCTCATACAAGCTTACGATTTTGACGTCGAGTACCGAAAGGGAAAGAATAATATTATTGCTGACTGTTTATCGCGATCAGTCGAAGTGGATACAATTTTGGTAGTAAAGTCCGACCCAGAACAGGAAGAAGTAATGGAGAAGATCCGTGAAAATCCAGCAAAACATGGTGATTGGCGAATAATTGACGAAAAATTATACCGGTACGCAGGGCTGTCATTCGCACACTCATTGCGCTCAGTGTGTTAATTTTACGTCAAGGCACAACGAGAACGGTACCTACACATTTTGACAACCAACAGGCACAAAGAGAAAGAGCGAAAACGACATGACTATGAAAGATATCACCAAGTGAGAAATATTTCAAGAGAGGGAGAACGGAACAACACTTTGTGCTGCTTTTTGTGACACATTGCGTGAGAACAAAGAGCTTCAGTTTGAGCAGTTTGCATTGCGTTGCGGGTAGAAAAAATAGTAAAGAAAAGGAACCAAGAAAGGACCTCATACATTTTTGAAATGCATTCAAACACGATTCTCAATGGCGTAGACGTGTTTCTCAGGACATATTACGCACGTCCAGACATGTTTCTGTCCCGGTATATTCATATAAAATCGCTACATGCATTACTGGTACCGTTCATTAGGGTGGTAATGACTTGTATGGGAAAAAATTGTCCTTCGTCGCATTTAGAAGTTCGTTCAGTCGAAAAGTGAAACTTTAAAAGATCGATTTTTTTCTCTTTTTGTTTTTGGATAACACCAGATCTCGATGTTTCATGCATTTTTAAAACATTTAGCATAAGAATTTTCTGATATTCAGAAATTCATGAACTGAACCTGTGCATTTTTTTTTATTGGTCACAAAATACAGTCAGGTTTTTTTACGCGGTTTTTTATACGCGGATTCTGTACGAGGTTTTTTTTACGCGGATTTTTGAATTACGGCGGTTTTTTTACGCGGATTTTTGAATTACCGCGGTTTTTTTTCACGCAGATTTTTGAATTAGCGCGGTTTTTTTTACGCTAATTTTCGAATTAACGCGGTTTTTTTTTTTCGAGGTACGTATCCCCCGCGTAAAAAAACCTGACTGTAATGCTTTCGTGTTCCCGAAGTCAGTTTAAGCTGAAGTTTAGTATGGGAACTTTTTCTGAAGACGGAACTATTGAGCCCTACTTCTAAACGAAATTCAAAAAGTCGATTTCTATTGTTACCCTACTGTTCACCTACTAGTTCGTTTTCGCTTAGGGGTCATCCACAAATTACGTAAGGGTTTTAGGGGGAGAGGGGGGGTATCCCAATTTCTCACAAATGCTTACGAAGGGGGAGAGTGGGAATCAAGAGTAACTTACGTAAGATTGAAAAAATTGAAAAAAAAAGTTTACAAAACTAAAAAAAAATAAAATAAGCTGAATCGATTTCTATTGTTACCCTACTGTTCATGTACGAGACATATTGCGGCTATCTCCGGGAAGAAACCTTTTTTAGTTTTAAAACAAAACCCATTGAGCTGCACTGAAAATTAAATTCTGAAAAAAAATTAGTACTATAATCGTTCGTTTGTCAAATCCGATAATCATTGCCCCAAGCAACACACAAAGTAAGACACAAAGTGTGGTGTCGCACATTTTGGCAAATGCACAAAGAGTACTCAGTCAGTTTTTTTCGGTGCGAAAGAAATACAAAAGAGCGAATGGGGAGAAGAGAACACAAACGAAATATCGGGAGTGGCACGCACGGCTTGATGGCAAATGTGTTGTGTACAAACTTGTGTGGTTCTGTCTGCACTGAGGTGAATTCCAGCCCTGCCGGTACGACAAAATAGCTAATCGACAACCCGATTCTCGTTTCACCTGGAAATACTTCCCTCCGAGTGAGCAACGTACGAAAATTATTCAGAAAGAACACGATAAAGCTCACTTCGGGTTCGCCAAAACTCTAGCCGCCCTGAGACAAACATACTACTGGCCCAAAATGAACGAAGACATTCGCAAATTTTGTCGAGAGTGTCTGAAATGCCAATCGAGCAAATCAGGCAACCAAAACGTTACCCCGTCGATGGGAATGCAAAAACCCGTTCAGTATCCGTGGCAATTCGTAACCCTTGATTACGTTGGCCCACTGCCGCCGTCTGGTCGAAATCGTAACACGTGCCTCCTCTGGCCACTGGCTGACGCCCGCATACCATCCGCAGTCGAACAACACAGAGAGAGTGAATCGTGTCATCACCACAGCCATACGAGCGGCGCTGAAGAAAGAGCATACACACTAGGCAGAAAACATCCAGCAGATCGCAGATGCAATTATAACAGCAGTACACGACTCCAAGTATAGCCCATACTTCGTTATATTTGGTCGAAACAAAGTGTCCGACGGGCGGGAGTACAGTTGGATAAGAGACAGCTACAAACCAAATGACGGTGAGAGTAACGCGAAAGCTGACAGAAAAGAACTATTCGAGCAGATACGAAGTAACCTGACCACCCCATACCAAAAACATGCAAAAACGTACAACCTTCGGTCTAACGCAAAGTGCGCTACTTATGACGTGGGGGAACAGGTTTGGAAACAAACATTTGAGCTGTGAAGTACGAGCCGGCTGTGATTCGGAAAGTTCTCGGGTCCAATACCTACGAGTTGGAAGACGATGCGGGAAAACGTTTAGGGGTCTACTTCGCGAACAAATTAAAAAAATGTATGAGCCTCATCCAAGCCATTGAGTGGATTCAAATAGCTTATTTTGATTTTTAAAGCTATGAACCTCCGCAAGGAGTGGCCACAGTTTACGATGAGAAAACACCGAAAGGGTAAAAAAGCATCAGGCCGATTTTGACGGACTCGTGCGGACAGTTCCAAAAGACCACCAGCATTGAGGGTACCAAAATCTGGCCATAAACATACTAACGTCAGCCAGCTGTGAAATAAACTTCATCGAAGTGACTAGAAACGAACGAAAAAACACAAAGAATAGGTAAACCAAGACAACCATCGCGCGAAACTTAGTCCATTCGCAACGGACATTGTACATACTTGTAAATAATGGTTGTAAATATTAGATTAGTTTGTCAAGGGCCTATAGTCCTAACTCTTAAGTTAAAATTAGTACTTATTCCATATAAGTCTTAATTATACAATTTTCTTACAATTTTTCCATCGGTGGTAGTGTTTACAAACGGTATACTTCCTTCCTTCTGAGGGAATATTTACCTATAGTTACTAGTTTAAGTGTGGTTGCATCCTCCGCGTGGAACTTAATTTATAAAATCACATTCCTAGAAATAGCTCTCATTATTTGTTTTTCCTTTAACGTAGTTCATAATGTTTCTTATCACTACTTTGTAGAATAGAATGAAATTTTTTTGTTAGCTATTGTAGATCATAAGCGTTTTCTCGCATTTTCTTTTTCCTGTAAATACGTCCGTCATTCCCAGGTTCCGCATTCTGATCAAGCGGGCCCGCGAGTGTAGTATTTTTTTTCATAACCCTTCCATACATGCATTTGTACCGTGTGGGATTTCCCGTACCACAGCCAAGCGACTTCAATCAGTACAGTTCTTCTTATGGTTACCTGCGAAATGAAAAACAACTTTACACCCAATAGGAACGAATACCTTTTTGTTACTCTTCTCGTTATCAGATCGATGACCGCGATCCCGTAAATATTTTCCCGTCCGGACACTGGTTTTCCGGGCAAACAGATCACAACACATTTCTATATTCACTTATAGCGAATTTCTTTATTCCATCAGCTCTCCTCGTTTTGACCTGGAAGCGCACTAACTGCTGTCAAAACCCTTCTTTATTCGCTCGATTTTGACCCAGTTTCGACCTGCCGTGCGGCCCGAAGCGCACTGTAAAATTTGTCAGCTTCAGCTTAAATGGCGATAACGTTTCATTATTCCTCGGCAGTTTTACCCGCACACAGCGGAATAAAGAAATTTGCTATTACTCGGTCATGTTCAAGGTTCACCTTTATTTGGTTGACAGTTGGATGACGTGCTGAATGACAAACATCGTATGTGTGAGACACTAGTAGAGAGCTCGTCGGGAAATGGATTCTGATAAGCACTAGAAGGGTGTGTAAATGAGTTGGTACATTCGTAGGGTTTTCGTTACGAGAATTTTGTTACCGGGCCTTCTGGTGCATAAAAATTCTACGTAGTTTTTCATTCTGAGTTCGCAATGAGCGTAAATGGTAGAGTTACTCTCTGCGGTAGCGAATTGCAAATAGGAACGGCATTTTCTGTAATCTCGGCTGGACTCTGTAATCTCGCTACGTGTTGTGGTAGGATGCAGGCCAGACCTAGTAGTTCGTTTTCGCTTAGGGGTCATCAACAAATTACGTAAGGGTTTTAGGGGGAGAGGGGGGGTATCCCAATTTCTTACAAATGCTTACGAAGGGGGAGAGGGGGAATCAAGAGTAACTTACGTAAGATTGAAAAAATTAAAAAAAATTGAAAAATAAAGTTTACAAAACTAAAAAAATAAAATAAGCTGAATTATTTATCGCTGCGATCTTAACAGTTGAACCTTGGGAAAGCAATAAATTCGCCGTCGCTGGGTGATTGCGTGCTTTACTTCATTTCTACTTGATTTTGAATTTTGTTCACCTTAACATAGTATTAACTGTATTAACTTGTTTTGTTTTATCCTCTACGAATATGCTATGTATAAAAAAATGTTTTACCTTCGAAAATATTTTTTCCCAAAAAAGACAATCTTTCGTAAGATTCGTGGGGGGGAGAGGGGTAATGCAAAATCTTACTAAGCCTTATTATGGGGAGAGGGGGGGTCGAAAATTTCGAAAAAAGTCCTAAGGATGACGCCTTAGGCGATTATTTCGTGATATTATTTTCGCTACTTGATCCATTCGGGGTAGAAGATAATATCCAGTAAAGATCATTTTTAAAGCTGCCTCCAGCTAGTCGACAGCTGTCAGGTGAAGCTCAGGGTTCAGGGGCGTGCACTGTACATAGTATGATTGAGACGAATGAGTGGAAGGCATGAATGTGGTTAGTCAGTCACCGTCAACTAATTGGTTTAACTTCTTTTTAGATTTCCTTTGTTTTTCTCACACCATCCAAGTTTTGCACAAACGTTAGGTTCACTGTTGTTTTTTTTTTCTTGAAATTTTGTTTTGAATTTATTATCGCTGGAGACTGGAGACTTTTGCCGTTGATGGTCAGTGGTGGACTATATGATAGAATATATAGTACCGTGTATGACCGTATATGACCCCGAATTTGAAACAAATTTTTGAAAGACGACTGTTGCCTACGAAAATTTGATTGGTTATTGTTAGATCCCTTCCAATGCCAATCAAATTTTCGTACTTTTAGTAGGAAATGATGTAACGAGCACCTTGGAACTATTTATTTTCAAATATTAATCTTACTAATGGTAAAGTTGATCACAGATGTTTTCTTATTTAATTCAGTTTGCATTATTCAAAATGCATGCTAGTGTTAATTTTATAATTTATACGCTTACCGCACCAGGCTCAAAAAAGTAGTAATTGGCATAACATTTGACCAGAACAACGAGTTCCCTTACGTTCGCTTACGTTACTTTGCATACACCGCTGGCGGTCGAAGTGTAGATTGACCCAGCCGAATAAGTCTATTGACCTATTGCGTCGCTGGGAGAGTTTCCTTTTTCTCTCTATCCTCGAGGATGGGATACTGGATGCTGGGTGGAAGATGCACGCTAGAAGAAGATGACTTTGCCAAAACTGCAAGCTTCGGGCTTTAAGCGTGGGCAATGATCCTCGCGAGACAGGTTCCGGTAACGAAGTTACCGTGGAAGGTTGATCTGAGGGATCCCAATGCCTGATCTTTTATTCTTAGCTGACAGCTGAAAGAGACAGGATCAACCTGCATTTTAAAGTGCCGCGTGTGTACTAAAACAGGTGGGTTTTAAACCAGTGGTATCCCCTAATTAGTGTATTAAAGACAGTTGTTTTTTTCCTTAGATAGCCTTTTCCCGGTAAATAGCTAGGCAAATCAGTGTATGTGCGAAATAAGAGAAAGTGTGCAAGGAGGTAAGAGCCGAATTCTTGCCGAGGGTGGTAGATTATAAAACTGCACTTGCGGGCCACGTTTTTTCTCCCAACAGTATCGCTGCTACCCAGACAACCAATTTACGCGTATAACGCAAACAGTCATCGCATTGTACGTGCATTTATACGTGATAGTTACATCGCACAAGATGCTGCGAATGTTGCTTATAGGCACAAAAGTGGAGGCGATATGCGTGTATTTCCAAAATATCAAAACACTTTTACGATTAAAAAAGTTTATGTATGCGACTTTAACTGTTAGAGCTTGTTTACTTATCCGAGTTGTTTCATTATTTAATGTGACTTCACAACTCAAAATTGCGATTTGAAACGAAACTATAAGCGATATATGAATAAAACCTATGGGTTCTTTTAATACTCAATGCGACTTCATAAGTCAACATTAGCGAATTATTTCAGATATCTATGCGATGTTCGCCATGTATTCCTACGTGCCAGAACATGCGACCAAAATCATTCTTTTTAATAAAAAAAAAAACAGAGAACAGTAGCAATTATTGTATATAATTTATCCCTTGCTATTCATATTACAAGGAATAGTAAATTACAAATGGAAGTCTTCAATTTCTAACATTTTTTTCCTGTGGGAACACGCTGTAATGTTTGGGTATCCATCCGGGCTCGAACCTTGAACTCTTAGATTGTCAAGCAGCATTCATTCCACTCCTCCGTGGTCTCGCTGTCAAAAATCTCTAAGTTTTAGTAATAACTTTCTAATTTCATCACATAAATTACCATGAGACATCGTAAAGCATGAATCTAATTAGATTTCGTATTGCGAGTTAGCTTGTAAATTTATGCGGGAATGTTCGCTGTTTATATTTCGGTTGAACTGTCATGGCCGCTCGATGAGCTGAGTCAATTGTTTAAACAAAATTAAGTGATTTTGCCGTTTTTAACAACAATTAAAGGTAAGTTTTCAACAAAGATATGAAGCAAAGTAGTGCATAATTGATCCGAGTTGTTCGCAGATGTTTTCCGTGGTTCATATTTTTGAGAAGAAGCAACTCCGTGTAGCGACTACATTTATATGTGATACGATGTAGTATTGCGGATGGTTTCCGGTTTTCAGGCATAGTCGTCAATGTGTAAATCAACTGCGAGTTTGCATTGGAGAAGTTAATTGGTGTTTCAATCCGGAATTATTACGTATTTATCGCAAGAATTCTGCAAAACAACGTTATCAGCGATGAAATTGGTAATATAAGGTAAAGATCTATCGTAGTACTTTGTACGATGTAAGCTGTGCAAACATTAGCGGCATGTAGTTATCATAAATTAGTCGTTTACGGTGTTACAAAACGATGCCTTTTGCGACTAATTTTATATGCAATACGATGTGGTACATGAGACTTTTGATTTTCACGTATAATCATCACTTTGTGAAATTAATAAGAGTTTGAAGAGACATGATATGAGTTTATCTGTATTCAGTGTTGCTATACGAGTATGTTACACATATCGCACGAAGTTCCAAAACAACACAATATGCGATGAAACACTTGCGTTGCTCATACAGCTATACGATGGTGATGTACCATAAAACTTTATACGAGGTAATCCATGCAATCGTATGCGATTTTTAGTTGTCTCGGAGTTGTCTGGGCTTGTTATCATGAATTTAGTCATTAACGGTGTTGCAAAATTATACCTTTTGCGAATAAATTTATATGCAATACGATGTGATATGGGAGACTTTTGCTTTATACGTATAATCATCACTTTGTGGAATTACTACAAGTTTGAACAGGCACGATATGAGTTTATCTGTATTGCTATGTGAGTATGTTACACTCATCGCAAGAAGTTCACAAAACAACACCATATGCGATGAAACACATGCGTTGTTCATACAGGTTGTAACAGGGGGTCACCCTGTACACACTAAAATTTGCCCGGCGAAACCCTTACAGGGCGGCCAGATACCTCTAACGGACTTTGGGATCTTTGCTAGAACACTAAGAAGGAAAAAAATAAACAAAATAAATAAACAAAAACTTATCGCGTTTATTCCGTATTTCCTCTTTGCTGTCGGTGGTGGGGATGGTTGCCGATGGTGGTCGTTGTCCGGCCGGTTGAGGTGTCCGGCTGCGGATTCCGCTGCGATGACGGTCTTCGGCGGGAGGTGTTCTTTTTTTGCTCCTTGGCACTTAGCCGGGGGTAGCCAATAGCGTAGCTTACCCTACTCGGCGAGCAAACACCGAACACAAACACTCGAATCACGGGCCAGCGGAACAACCTTCGCTGGTCTTCACGTAGCAGCGGAACAACCTTCGCTGCAACTACGCGGGACACAAATCAAAAACACAAACTGTAAATATAAAACAGTAAGCGCGCACTTATTAAACAATAACAAAACGCGACGTGTGTGTCCTACCGTGATCGAGGCTAAACTGATCATCCCGCGATGGCTGCCGACCACAATAAACCCGCCGAGAATGGATTCAGCACCACTTTTTCGCAGCTAGAGGAAAATACCGGCCTATTCATCCCTAACAATTATTCCACAAACATGACATAAAAATTATCGAACCTATCTAACGCGACAATATCGTTCACAAACGGAAAAACGAGCGAATTTAAACGAAAATAAACAAATTTATGTGAACGATATTCAGCGCAAGTGGTGACAGTTGTCATGTTGGGTACACGCTGCTGCGGGGGTGTTCAAGTGAGGGTAATTTTTACTCATACACTCTCCCGCGGTAATACCCAAAATTAGGTAAATTTCCACTCGATGCTGAAATTGCAACCGCGCAGGTTACAATCTCGCCCACACCGAGTGAAAAATAAATTGACAACAATTTTTTTCTTTACTAACCTAACACCTAACACCGATAACAATAATAAACGGGGAATGAATAAGTTAATGAATAAATAAATTAATAAATAAATAAATAAACAAATGAATAAATAAATATGTACAAAATCTGCTACCCCTATCATTCCTTCCGTAATTTACAAGCAAATAATTCCCAAAACTAATCGACCGGAGCTCCGAATCGTTGAAATTGTTTGGTCTTGGTGTGAAGTGCTAATTCTGAAAGCATTCGCAAAGCGAGAAGCAGTCAGCTATCATCTGACCCATTCAAGGCCTGAATTTTAAATCCAATTCTAATCCATTCTTCAAGACAACTCATCTTCCCAAAATACTGCAAATCCCAGTACTGGTTTTGTGCGGTTCTGACTTGCAGGGGAACGGTTGTCGGTTTTTTTTATCGACTGTCCAACTTTCGTGTTCTTACGGTGCCAACACTCGATACCTGAGCTAGAGTTAATTTCCGAACCACTCATTCTATTCTCTCTTTCATACATACCCTTTCATTCCAATCGCCATTTGCAATTCGACTCACATTTTGAATTAACTCTAGAACATTGCTTCTCATTCAACCACACCAACTTTTATTCGTTCACTCATCCATATACAATCACACATTCACGCACTCCTTCTGGCACCCATCCCATGTCATCGTCAACATTCTGGACCAAATGTCTTTCTGTCCCTGTTCATCTCAAAAGCATCTTTCATACTGAGACGTTTGAGAGGGACCAAAGAATGTCTCTCGCATAATGCGGTAAATAATAAAAATATTCCCTAAGGAATTCTATTTTATCACCCTGGTGGTTAAAATCTGAAACCCCAGTATTATGCAAGACTCCGAATACACAACATACGGTTCCGATGACGCACATTCATACATATTCACATTCGGCCGCACCGTACATACATTACATTGCCTTACCCCAAACGATCAGTTTCTAATCCGAATCCATCTTATCGTTTCTGGCAGCACGGCATCGTTTGGAGACGTCAACCGGCGATGACGTTATTCCTATGCGGAATGATCAATGAATATTTTAGGTAAACAAACCGGAATGGAAACTCGCCGTTCACATTCCGGTTTTCGCGATTTTTTTGGTTTTCGCGACGGTTTCTCGCGGCGAAAATACGTTGCGCGTGCGTGTTTATCCCCATAGAAAAGGGGAAAAGTGTTTTGTGCGAAAAAGAAACGCCCAAACAAGGCAAAAATTTGTAAAAAGTCCCCGCTGAAGAGGGGTGAAAACTAAATCAATGGCACCGAACAAGGTGAAGTGATGTGTTTTCGGTTGTTTGCCTTCTGCCAAGTGCCAGTGCGTGGGTGTTTTTCCAAAAGGCGCGGGATTCTATCTGGCAAAAAATTAAAATTTACACCGTCACGACTGATTTTGGAACAGAAAGCAAAACTTCAGCAGAACGATTTATTACTCCGCCACTAGTGCGAAGCACGCAAAACGTTAACGAAGGTAATGAAGAACCTTCTAACAGCAGTGTAAGTCTTCCTTTTTACTATTCACTAGAAGAAGGTAGAGCAACGCATAAATGGATCGACAGTCCAAATGTAATCCGGCGGTCGCCTTTGAAATGTTCCCAAATGAACAATCCGTTTAAAGGCAGGCCGCCGGTACAAAATTGTACCAGTTTATGCTGGTTTGAGAAGATTTGCTGGCCAAACACCAAGATTTTTCCCGGTAGGATCAACCAGCTCGTAAGACGAAGACCCCTTTTTGGCGAGAACTTTCGCCGGTAAGTATTGTGGTCCAATTTTAGCGTTATAAGGTTCAAGAGCGTTCGACAGTTTCATGTTTCATCGGTAAACAATTTGACCGACGGCGAATGGCTTTGCAAGTTGGCGATGTCGCCCGTTGTATTGCTGTCGAGCACCCTCGGAGGCCTTTCTTAGATTTTTAACCACAATACCCCGAATTGTCTCTAATTGGTCCTGTCTTGATTTTAGATCACCCTCCCCGGAAATCCTGGAGTAGTCATCCCCTGATGCCATTTCGCAACCATGGACGACGAATTGAGGACTAAACCCGGTAGACGAATGAACCGTGGTATTTAGAATGCGTTCCACACCAGAAATGCGGGCATCCCAGTGGCGCTGGTCCGTGCGGGCGTACGCGCGAATTGCCGTATTTATAGAACGATTCGTTCGTTCTACCGGGTTAGCCTGCGAATGATATCTCGAATTCATCCAATGTGTAACATTCGTTTCTTTTAGGAACCGGCTGAATTCTTTGGAGATGAACGTCGAACCATTATCGCTCAACAGGATTTCCGGACTTCCATGGCGGTTGAACCATTGTTCGCGAAGGGTCGCACAAAGTGAGGTGCTGCAAATTTTGCGAACGGGGGTCAACATTACGTACTTGCTGAAGACATCGAGGACGACTAGCAAGTGTTGATTGCCCCGTTTGCTTCGAGGAAGTGGGCCTATGTAGTCCACCGAAATCATCTGCCACGGTGCACCGGTTGTGCGTGACTGACCCATTTCTGGTTGGACTGAGGTAGTAAATGGTGCTTTTATCTCTTTGCAGGTCCCACATTGGCGAATATATTCGCGAACTTCTGGTCCCATACGAGGCCAAAAATAGCGTTTTAGAACCTCGTGAATCGTTTTATCATAACCCACATGAAGCAATTCATCGTGGGTACGTTTGCACGATTTCTTCTCGACACTCGGGAGTTGGGACCAATTTCCAACTAAACCGAGAGTCGAATGGTACACTTTTCGAGGCCACGTATTTGAAAAGTTTACCATCTTCGACTTTGCAGTCAGGATAATCATCAGGATTAGCTGAAACTTTAGACTTCATGGAACAATACCAGTCTGAAATGGACAATGCCGAAATGGCTGCTACAGCACGGGATAAGGCATCCGGAACGACATTGTCCTTACCTTTCCGGTGCTCAATGGACATGTCGTTGAGTTGTAGTTCCAAACTTCACCGACTCAGGCGCGAACTGGTTTTCCATTTGGTCTTCAGTATCCAGGTAATGGCTGATGAATCAGTGACAAGTCGAAAATGATAACCTTCCAAGTAACCTCTAAAGTGTTCAACCGCCATAATCACCGCCAGACCTTTCTTTTCGGTAGCGTGGTAATTCCGTTGGGAAGTGGTTAGCTCATGTGAAAAATAAGCTACCACTTTTCCCCCTCTGGATGTTCTTGCACCAAAACAGCCGCGACAGCAGTGTCGCTGGCATCTGTCTGCAAAATGAATTCCTTTGAAAAATCTGGCGGGACAAGCACTGGAGGAGTGACCAAAAGTTCCTTTACCTTCAGGAACGTGAGTTCTGCTTCGGAGTTCCAGCCAATATTCTTGGCCTTTGTTTTCAAGAGGTCGGTCAAAGGTGCGGTTACCTCACTAAACCGATCAATGAAACGCCGGTAGTAACCGAACATCCCCCGGAATCGACGCAGTTTAGTAACCGTCACCGGCCGCTCGTAATCGAGTATCGGCTGAATTTTGTCAGGGTTGACCTTTAGACCTTCCTGATTCAACAGATAGCCAAGAAATTTCAACTCTGGAACCCCAAAACGGGATTTAGCCAGGTTTATCGTCAGATTGGCTCTGGCTAGACTTTTAGCCACTTCTTCGAGTAACTGCAGGTGATGCTCGAACGTTTCGCTTACCACGATGATATCATCGAGGTAAACAAAAACGTACGGTTCCAGCTTTCTTCGTCCTAACACCTGGTCCATCAGACGTGCCAAAGTGGCAGGGCTGTTAACGAGACCGACGAGTAAATTGGAACATACCCCTGCCGGGCACACTGAAAGCAGTAAACTTACGACTGCCCTTAGCCAAGGGAACCTGGAGAAAAGCCTCCTTTAAGTCTATAGTAGACAGGTACTTGGCTTTAGGCAGGCTTCCTAAAATGCGCCCGTGATGCGGCAGAGGGTATGCATCACGTACTGTACGCTCATTAAGAGGCCGGGCATCTAGACAAAGCCGAATAGAGTCGTCTGGTTTGGTCACAGCGACAATATTCAAAGACCAATCGGAATCTGACTCTTCAATAATATCCATAGAACGCCAACGGTCGACTTCTTCCCAGACTTTAGACAGTTTTCTTGGGCTCATTTTATAAGGATATCGACAAACAGGCGCGGCACTTTGAAATTCTTCCTTAATTACGATCCTGTGCTCTGTTAGCGAGGTCGTATTCAGTTTTTCGGGCACTACAGCCTGAAAACAGGTCGTAACCTGTTCGATACAGGCCAGCTGTTCCGGAGTAAGTATAGACTCACTCGGAGCATCAATCTCTACTTCTTCGTCCCGTTCCGAACCTGTGTTCAACAGAGCACAAGTTTGCAACTCGGGTGTTATTCCAAAGGCGCGCCAAAAGTCCATACCGAGTATTGAAGAAACTGTTAATTGCTCCACTACAAGGGTTCAAATAACCTTTGTCTTGTTTTGGAAAGTGTAAGGAAGATATATTTGTCCAAGGATCGGTAAGGTCTGTCCATTTGCTGAACGAAGTTCAACTGGCCTTTCCAAACCTTTCAATGGACTTTTGGAAAACTTTCGGTACAACTTTTCGGTGATAATGGTGGCATTACTACCACTGTCGAGCAAAGCGCTGAAGGAATGGCCATATACTGCGACAAAAACGAAAGGACGATTATCGGACGGATCATCGAGGATGATGGTTTCAACAAACAACGGATCACGATAATCCTCATCATGAGCTGGTCGAAAACTGTTGTAAATTTGGGGGTCAAATTTTAGGCTTTCTATGGAGCACACATCCTTACACAACTGCGACTTTAGTTGGTACGAATCCCGTTTTTTAAGCAGTAGGGACAGCGAGAGACATCGAAACCCTTGAATCCACACAAAATACAGAAGACTCGTCTTGGATTTCTGCACGCCTCATGCTCGTGTCCAGTACCACCGCAGTTGTAACAGACTCCGAGACTAGGACTAGGTCGATGCTGCTCCACAAGATAGTCGAGACAAATCACCGGCTTTTGTTTGGATTCCGGTTTCGAATTTCTCTCGACTAGATTCTTTTCCGTCTGAACACCTGGCTTTTTCTTCGTGTTTTCAGACGGCGTTTTGGAAGCAAAATTATCCTTTTGGGAATTTTTGCTCCAAAATGTTTTGGTTCCAACGTGCCTGTTATTCGAACCACCTCCCTTTCTGTTTGGTTGGTCCTTTTTCGAGGGGTTAACCGGTGGATTTACCGAATAAGCAGCGACTTCCTTTTGAGAACCGAACACTTTTCGGTAAATCGGTGTTTTGTACGCATCAATCGATTTACCTAAAGTCATCAATTCTGCAAGCGTACTCACTGGCTTTGAAATTAAAACTTGCTTATAGTCCGGCCTTAGGTTCCGCTTGAGCACGTCGAGTTTTTCGCTCGATGTCATGGGAACCGTCATAGCACGGAATATTTTTTCCATTTCCTGGAAATAATCCAGGAAACACTCGTTTCGCATCTGCAGGCGCTGGGAAACCTTTGATTTGAGAGCGGCGTCAAGTTCCGGATGAACGAAGTTTGCCTTAAGCTAACAAACCAAATGGTTCCAGTTGTAAAGCCTGTTCTGCGATCTCATAGCCCGATACCAAGTAAGAGCATTGTCAGTGAGTAGGTGCATTGCAGAATTGAACAGCTCTTCCTCTGAAATTTGCTCGCACTGAGCATAATTCTCAACGGAGTTCAGAAATTCATTCAGTCCTAGCCCATCATCTGTTCCAGCGTATTTCTCGATTTTCCAATCAGAAACACGCTGTGGTCGACGATTGTAGTGGTAGCCCGAGCAGGATGGTATTTCATTACCCGTATGATTGGGCAAAGGAAAACGTCCACCTGTCGGGCTTGATCTTCCATTCCCATGGTGTTTTGGGGCCTGGGACTGAATCACTGGTAAAGCTGGTTCCGTGTTCTTAATCGGAAGTGACGGACATCGCTCTTTCAGGAAGTCCAGGAGTAACTTTTCCACCACGGTTTGATTTAATGTGGGCGCCAGTGGTGGATCATGTACTTCCAGTTCTTCTGGCTCGTCTATTTCGTCCGTCTCACGTCTTTAATCCAGATCGGTCTGCAGATCAATCTCGGGAACGCCAGCTGGTTTAGAATGTACCAGCGCCCGAAGTTCACTGACGGATTCACGAAGTGAGACAACTTCTTGAACCGTCTTTCGCAAAACTGAAGAAATCGTGTTCAGTGAAGCAATCCCGCCCATTAGCGTCTGAGTAGCTTCCAAAAGACTATCAGACTTCTCAGCCGCTAGAGCTCTATCCTTTTGTGATTGCTGACGTAAAAATCGAATCTCGTCTCTTAACTCGCTCAAGACAGACCCAACATCTTCTCCTACGAGCGGACCAGATCCTACACTTTGCGGGGAAATGGGTGCCGTTTGTGTTGGTGGCACGTTCGTGTCCAGCAAATCACCCAAACCTGCTCCACCTTCCCCAGTATTTTCAATTGGAGGAAGCACTGCCGACAAATCAAAATGTTCTTGATATGTAGCAGCAACTTCCGCCAACAAATCCAAAATTTCCTGGTTGACCTCCCCTGCTGTGTATTTGTGGATTATTTGGAGTCTAGACCCCAGATGGAGTAACCTTGTTCGGTAAACCTCCTTGTTTAGGCATCTATAACGGAGATCTTCCTTAATGGAACTCAACTTCCCAAGGCAGATCTCCATTTCTTCAGCAGCATCCCCATGAAACACGCCCAAGTGTTCCACCGGAGACGACCGTTCTTCGGCCAACAATCCCCGTAAACGACGCTGCCGCTGAACTGAAGCTTAACTCAAAATCTAGCTCGTCGAAATGCAAATGGTCGACCCGCATCAACCAATAAGCTCTGTTGAGCTCTTCTACAATCATCGCCATTTTCTCGATTTTTCCGGAAAAGAACTCGAAAGCACAAAGCATTCAGTATCGACACGGTAAGAAACTTTGTATTAGTTTTTTTCGCCCACTAACGATTCCCTTATATTCCAGGAATTTGAGCTGAATTAAAAAAAAAATTTCGAATCGGATTAAAATTTTAGGGTTGGCAACCACCTTGACTGGGAAAGACTCAAGCTTTCTACAACTCGGCAGTTCAACCAAAACCAACGCAAAATCACCGAATCAGAAAAACGAAAATAATTAAATGTATATATAATGAATTTTTAATAAATAAAATAAATAACAGTAAAAAATAAATAAACAATACGACCGCGAACAATATTGCGGAAGAAACCTCACCACTTGCGTAACAAAAATTCTAGCGAAAATCCAATTTTTGATAGAGGTACCCCACACTCGAAAAGAAAAAAATATTTTTTTTAAGAAAATTATTTTTTTCAGTGTGTTCGCTGTGCGCCAATTATTAGTGGGGGTTACCCTACACACTAATATCACCAACTGCAGAAGGCAGTTGGCTACTTTTCGGGTTGCTTTGTTTTGCCCGGCAGACCCTATGTTACAGGGCGGCGTGTTCCTCTATCGGATTCCGAGGCTAAACTGATCATCCCGCGATGGCTGCCGACCACAATAAACCCGCCGAGACTGGATTCAGCACCACTTTTTCGCAGCTAGAGGAAAATACCGGCCTATTCATCCCTAACAATTATTCCACAAACATGACATAAAAATTATCGAACCTATCTAACGCGACAATATCGTTCACAAACGGAAAAACGAGCGAATTTAAACGAAAATAAACAAATTTATGTGAACGATATTCAGCGCAAGTGGTGACAGTTGTCATGTTGGGTACACGCTGCTGCGGGGGTGTTCAAGTGAGGGTAATTTTCACTCATACACTCTCCCGCGGTAATACCCAAAATTAGGTAAATTTCCACTCGATCCTGAAATTGCAACCGCGCAGGTTACAAGGTATACGATATTGATCCACCATAGAACTTTATACGAGGTAACTTCTGGTTGTCTGGGTAGTCATCACCCACTACACTTCCGTCAGCCCCAGCAGCGTTCCTATGCAACACGAGCATCGTCAAACGTTTATGCCTGTACGGAACAGGCCGAAGGACCAATAATCGGTACCATTACCCTTGATGATCGCATCCGTCTAGTGACACAGTGCAACATTTTTTTTGCCTTGGCTTCTATGTATGATTTTTTGATGTAGTTAGATGCGAAAATAAATTTCCCGGAGTTTGAACATTTCAACTGACGGGGCAACAATGGCGCCATTTTGAATTTTTGAGAAACTGGAAATTTTTTATGTATTTTCGACGCCATTTTGTTTTAAGACCAAATATAAAAATTCTAAGAGTCGGACAAAAACTGAGCTCAAAACGGTGATTCTACGAAATCGGTTTTGGCATAGTTTTAGTGTATTACACAAAGAAAAAGAATATCGATTATTTCTGAACATTAATGGTAATTCGCTAATATCTTAAAGTGGTAGTCAAATAATATCTTATCTAGAGTAAAAAGTCTCAGAAATCGAATGGTAGGTGTCTGATCTACGTGAAATGTCAGCAAAATGTTGCCCCAATTCCCCTACAATACAAAAATAGGTTTATCTGCTGACATTTTACGTAGATCAGACACCTACCATTCGATTTCTGAGACTTCTTTTACTCAAAATAAGATATAATGTGACTGCCACTTTAATATATTAGCGAATTACCATTAATGCTCAAAAATAATCGATATTATTTTGCTTTGTGAAATATACTAAAATTATGCCAGAACCGGTTTCGTAGAATTACCGTTTTGAGCTCAGTTTTTGTCCGATTTAAGATCAGTTTTTTTTTTCAAAAGATGGGTAAAAAGATGCTAATATGTGGTCGAACTCTTAGAATTTTGATATTTGGTCTTAAAACAAAATGGCGTCGAAAAAACTTAAAAAATTACCGGTTTCTCAAAAATTCAAAATGACGCCATTGTTGCCCCTTAAGTTGAAATATGTTCAAACTCGGGGAAATTTAATTTTGCATAAAAATACACAAAAAAATTATATATAGAGGCTGAGGCAGAAAAAAAAGTCAATTTTTGTTGCACTGTGTGATCGAAGCGCACGCTGTGCGCTGCCAGACAGCCGAGGAGACAATAGGCAGGACGATAGAGTGACAGCCTCCGTTTTTGACCCAGCGTGGCGCTGGTAGCGTACCGAAAGGAGTTCGGTAGAGGAGAACCCGCGTGGCGCGGAGCAACAGGTGAAGCCGCAGAGCAGCAGTAAGCAGGTATGGCGGCTACGCCATGGTAAAACCCCATGTAAGACCGGCTATGAGTGAGTACGCAAATTTATATATACATTGTCTATACGCATGCGACTAAGCTAGGGCCAGACCCTACGCCACCGCCGGTGAATGTTACCGCCGCCGCACCCGTACCCCTTTAATAGCACACTTAGGAGAGTTAGAAATTAATAGGAACAAGGATAGGGGAAAGATAAATAAAATAAAACTAGGCCTAGTGAGAGTAGAACCAACCAAATTGTAAAACCATTTGTATAATAAATGCTTAAGGTAATGAAAAATATCAATCTCGCAATTCGAATAAACTACATGTAGTTGGACAGCAGAAATCGGCTGTTTCTGTAGAGGGAATTCACTGTCCTGGTAGATGAGTTAGGGGTTTCCGCTGGTTCGGGAATACGAGTAGTTTTCCGTTCTTCTTTTTTTTGTTCTTTTGCTAGGGTGGCTGACTCCGAAATCAGTCCAGGAAAGTTCCCGAATCAGCACGGATCAGTCGGAGTCTGCGAGACTGGATTGGGCCACTGATGAGAATTAATCCTCTACTGGTTTGTTTCTGCGACATCAAGTACCGCGTTTAAGGGCACTAGGTTTGCAGCGTAGGCAAGTCATCTGACGCGCTTCTATTGCGGAGTATAGCGAGTCATTGTAAGGTCAGCGGACAGCTTCCCTTCCCGAAACGGGATAAAAAGAACCTCCCCTTGAAAGGTTTCAGGCTGGGTAATCGCATCTCAGCGGGTGGTCTCTCTTAGGAAAGTGGCGCATTTAAGCCACCCGCTTATCATCGGGGAGCGATTCGGCCGACCAGTTACAGACTAAAGGAAAAGATAATTCAGTAAGTTCTGAGACACGGAGATGAAGCCAAATATATATCTGCTCCAAATTTCGCCAGGTATCCAGAACGTTCTGCTCCAAATTTCGCCAGGTTTTCAGAACGTTCTTTTCATTGGATGCATTTACTAGTGTGCCCGCTATCTCTCAGAGACGGCATTTTTTTAAAATGCCCCACTGCATCAGCTAGCCCTGCTAATATTGATGTTGAGATCAACTGCAACGCTGCACTATCCCCGTTGTCACAGCAGTGGACGCTTCCGTTGCCATTGGTATCCGCTGCCCTGCATCAACATCAGATCAGTCGAATTTCGCGCTTCAACATCAAGCCAAATATATATCTGTTCCAAATTTCTTGAAAGAGTAAATTAATATTAGAGAAAATATCAACTCTTCAATTAGGTTTTTATTTAATCCTGAAAAGGACGATTTGTTGTTTAATTCAATGTCTGATAAGATGCCGATCACATCTTTGCGTTATCACTGGCAGTGCGAGTAAAGTATTCCTTGGGGGAAAATAAACACTGAAAAGCTTGACACTTAAAACTAGACGATTCATGTATTTCGAACGCCAGCTTTCCAGAACGTACTTTCATTGCATTTACTAGTATGCACGCCGTTCAGAGACAGTATTTCACTAAAATGCCCCACTGCATCAGCTGGCCCTGCTGCTATTGATGGTGATATCCGTTGCCACAGCTGTGGTCGCTATTCGCTGCCATTGGTATCCGCTGGCCCTACTAATATTGATGCTGAGACCAACTGCAACCGCTGCGCTATCCCCGTTGCCACAGCAGTGGACGCTTCCGTTGCCATTGGTATCCGCTGCCCTGCATCAGCTGGCCTTGCTATCGATACTGATAAACCTGCTGTATCCACTGCACTGCTACTGCTGCTGCTGCTAAGGGAGGACTGCTGTTGTCGCAGTCTAGAATTAAAATGAGCGGCTTCGGGTGAAACAGGCTCTTATATATGCCAAATTGCATATTTCACATGGCAAGGTCTATGATTCTGTCGACCGTGCTTGGGAAGCAATCATATAACGACCAATCAGAGGCCGAATTTTTCGTTTTGACAAGGCTTGACTATTCTCAATAGTACAATAGTTGGAATAATAAAATTACAATTATCTGTGTTTGGGAAGAATCTTAGAAGATTTTCCAGTCTATTGATGCAAGAACGAAGAAAATCCATCGAATACTAACCGATTTATTAGCATTTGAAATTGGACATATTTTTCACTTTTTTCGGTTTTAGATTTTCATTTCACATTCCTATGTGGCCGAACTTCCTGAGAGAAGTATTCTACTTCAAAAAAAAAAGAGGGCATACTGACCAGCCGACCTTTAGCTTGCCTTCCTTAAGTGCCAGGTTCGTATCTACCGATGCTAACCGGAAGGTGGCCACCTGGGTCTCTGCTGAACCCTTTCGGAGGCGGATTGACGCAGTGGCCACCTCCACCCCGCACTTCTCTTTGAGGGCTTGTGCCACGTTGCACCCCTCGGTGATTTCATCAAGGTTTTTAAGCTGGAGAGTCACCTCCGAGGTGAGTGCCCGAATCTGCACCTCTTCGCCAAGCACCTGCTCGGCTAGCGTGCGTGTGCGTGTGTGTGTGTGTATGTATGTGCGTGAGTGTGTGTGTGTGCGTGAGTGTGTGTGTGTGCGTGCGTCTGTATGTGTCTGTGTGTATCTGTGTGTTTCTGTGTGTGTGTGTGTCTGTGTGTGTGTCTATGTGTGTGTCTGTGTGTGTGTCTGTGTGTGTGTCTATGTGTGTGTGTGTCTGTGTGTGTGTGTGTCTGTTTGTCTATGTGTGTGTGTGTTTATGTGTGTGTGTCTATGTGTGTGCGTGTGTGTGTGTGTGTGTGTATGTGTGTGTACGTGTGTGTGTATGTGTTTTTTTTTTAAAGGTGGCGGGGAAATCTGCAAACAGACACCTGAGAAGAGAACTCAGGGTGTGGGGATGAGACTGGGGGAGAGATGCTGGGGTAGTTACACTCGCCCAGGCACCTACTGATCCCTGTCCCGACCCACTAAAACCCCTCCAGTCTCCAGCCCTGGTCTTCCCGGAACGACGGTTAAGTATTACGTCGGGGAGTGGCTTTTGTGCGTGATGCACCCTCTTTACTCTTATAACCTCCTAGCTAACTACCTGGAGACTGGTAATTAGCTACCACTGGCGCGTTGGTGGTTGACCCGCCACACACGTTGCAGCTCCAGAACAACCTGAGAGGCGGCCGCACAGACCGCGTTCCAGATGTCCGGGTCGTCGCACATCCTCCGGACTAGATTGTCCGGAGTAGTGCCAGGCCCGCTCACAGCCATCATGTTGCTCCTCGCTCTTACGAAACGGGGGCATACGAAGAAGACATGCTCAGCAGTCTCCTCCTCCTCCACGCACTTGGGACACATGGGGGACACCGCGTGTCCGAACCTGTGCAGATATTGCCTGAAACAACCATGGCCCGACAGGATTTGCGTCAGGTGGAAATTCACTTCACCATGTCGTCTCCCGACCCAGCCGGATATCTCCGGTATGAGTCGGTGCGTCCATCTGCCCTTTGTGGAGTTGGACCATTCCCGCTGCCAGCGGAGCATCGAGAATGACCTTCTGGTACCTCGTGTGCCCCTTGTGTCACGTTGGTCGAAACACTCTCTGTCCTCCTTGATGGCGATGCTGATAGGCATCATGCCGGACAAGACACAGATTGCATCGTATGACACCGTACGATACGCACTCGCAACTCTCAGGCACATGAGCCTGTAGGTACTTTCCAGTTTACCACGGTAACTGTTAGTACCTAGCGCTCTGGACCACACTGGCCCACCATACCTAAGTATGGACGAAACCACGCTGGCAAGTAGTCTTCGCTTGCTGCCATATACCGCTGAGCTATTGGACATCATACGAGATAGTGCTGCAATAGCCGATGAGGCCCTCTTACAGGCATAGTCGACGTGACTCCCGAACGTGAGCTTGTCGTCCACCATAACCCCCAAGAGCTTCAGGGATCGCTTCGAGGTGATGGTGCAGTCTCCGACTCTGACCACCGCCTGTTGCTCCGATTTACGGTTGTTCACAACCGTGACCTCCGTCTTATGATGCGCGAGCTCCAGTTTCCTGGAGCGCATCCAGTCCTCGACCTTGCGTATACAGTGCGCGGCCGTCAACTCGACCTCCTCGATAGACTCGCCGTAAACCTCCAGCGTTATGTCGTCTGCAAAGCCGACGATCACAACCCCTACAGGGAACTTGAGTTTCAACACTCCGCCATACATGACATTCCACAACACAGGGCCCAGGATAGAACCTTGCGGAACTCCTGCGGTAATTGGGACGCACTTCTGACCCTCTTCCGTGTCGTAAACAAGTACTCGATTCTGGAAATAATTTTCCAGAATTTTGTACAGCGACACCGGTACATGGATGCTCCTGAGCGCGAGCGCTATGGAGTCCCAACTGGCACTATTGAACGCATTCTTCACGTCGAGCGTGACGATTGCGCAGTAGCGTATTCCCCTTCTCTTGCGCTGGATTGCTACCTCCGCCGTCTTGGTGACGGAAGAGATTGCGTCCAGCGTGGACCTGCCCTTCCGGAAGCCGCACTGGTTACTTGCCAGACCGTGTACACCCTCCGTGTACCTCACCAGTCTGTTGAGGATGATCCTCTCAAGCACCTTGCCCGCGGTGTCCAGCAGGCAGATAGGCTTATATACCGATGGGTCCCCTGGCGGTTTGCCAGCCTTCGGCAATAAGACCAGTCTCTGCCGCTTCCACCTGTCCGGAAAGAGACAGTCATCCAGGCACCTCTGCATGACTGCCCTGAACAGCCCGGGGGCCGTTTTTATCGCCAGCCTGATCGCCAGGTTAGGGATACCATCCGGTCCCGGTGCCTTGCTCACCTTTAGGGATTTGGCGATCACGATGAGTTCCTCATTCGTAACCCTTGCCTCCTCCCCTGCGTGTGTATGTGTGTGTACGTGTGTGTGTCTGTGTGTGTGCGTGAGTGTGTGTGTGCGTGAGTGTGTGTGTGTGCGTGTGTGTGCGCGTTTGTGTGTGTGTGTGTGTGTGCGCGTTTGTGTGTGTGTGTGTGTGTGCGTGCGTGTGTGTGTGTCTGTATGTGTCTGTGTATCTGTGTGTGTGTGTCTGTGTGTGCGCGTGTGTCTGTGTGTGTGTCTATGTGTGTGTGTGTCTATGTGTGTGTGTGTGTGTCTGTGTGTGTATGTGTGTGTGTCTATGGTTGTGTGTGTGTATGTCTGTGTGTCTATGTGTGTGTGTGTTTATGTGTGTATGTGTGTGTGTGTGTCTATGTGTGTCTGTTTATGTGTGTGTGCGTGTGTGTGTCTGTGTGTGCATGTGTGTGTACGTGTGTGTGTCTGTGTGTGTGTGTCTGTGTGTGTGTCTGTGTATCTGTGTGTGTGTGTGCCTGTGTGTCTCTTTGTGTGTGTGTGCCTGTGTGTCTCTTTGTGTGTGTATGTATGTGTGTGTGTCTATGTGTGTGTGTGTCTATGTTTGCGTGTGTGTGTGTGTTTGGGTGTGTGTGTTAGGGTGCCAATCAGCGTATGGAAAAAAAAGTGACCAGAAAATTTCAAAAAGAAACCCTATACAAAATGTTCATCTACTCGAAAAAAATTCACCTTTGCGAAATTTCAGCTCAATCGAACTTGTTTTTATAGGCGGGGGATGTTTTGTGATGAATTAATTATTTACTAATATTTATTCAGAATTTTTATTGTGTGTTCTGCCACAAACGCTGACATGTCAACACTTTTACATTTATTTTAAGCTTTATTTCATTAAAAGATTGTAATTGCTTCTGCAATTAAGTGAATATAATTGTAGGAAAATTGTAAACCTACTTGTCAAGAAAAAAAAAAGGAATTTAAAAGCTCAATCGTACTTAAAAGGGTGGCGCAAAGCGATTGAAGTTTGGTCTTTTTGAAAACCGAAAAATCACCAAAGAGGGGTACATGAAATTTCGGTTTTTGATTTTTTTTTTATGCCAAATGACAAAACGCATGAAACGTCTAGAATTGGTGTTTGGTGTTAAAATCTTTTGTTCTTGCAAAAATCGACTCTCTGGGACTTGTCGTTTTTTCAATTGAGGAAGGCGGAAAAACATTTAGAATTTATTTGATGAAATTGATCGCGAGTCCCTCGAAATAGCCTGTATAATAGGGTGGGGCTCATTTTCAAAAATGTTCGCGGGACCTGTTTTTCCAGGCAAAAAAAAACTCCTTGGGGTTCAATAAGCAACATATAAAAAGTTGGTTGAATTTCATTAAGGTCTAGAGGTGGCGCAGAGGGCCTAATGGTCAAATTTGAAACGAAAGCAGTTTTTAAATAAAGCATATACCTATATAGGTAAACACGTGATTTTATGATCCTTAAGGGCATAAATTTTGGCCGTTTTGCGTTAAATTGAACCGTTTTTGAGATATTCACAATTTCAGTGTGCAAAGTTGTATTTCTTCGGCAAAGTTGTAGATAGTATTTTGTCCTTCCAAAAGAAAAATATACCTTTAAAAAAAATTATTTAATTTTTTTTTCAAAAAATTTTTTTTTTTCAAAAAATGATAACTCTTTTTTTCTTGATTTCTAAATGTTGGGACTGGTTTCATTGTTTCGGTAATCTTTCGTTGGTTTTATTTAAAAAATCAGAAAAATGAGCTCTTTTGAACAATAAATTTTCCTTCTAACTTTTTGCCTTTCTCCTAGAAAGGTATAGCAATCACTTGCAAAACCGAAAGTATAAAAGTGCTCCAGAGGGCCGAATAGCATATATCACTCGACTCAGCTCGACGAGCTGAGCATTTTCTGTATGTGTGTGTATGTGTGTGTGTGTGTGTGTGTGTGTGTGTGTGTGTGTGTGTGTATGTGTGTGAGTATGTGCAGATTTTTATTCTCACTCACTTTTCTCAGAGATGGCTGGACCGATTTTCATGAAATTAATTGCAAATGAAAGGTCTAGTTGCGCCATAAGACCCTCTTAAATTTCATTATAATCGGATTTTTAGTTTAGAGGTTATGTATCAAAATGTAAAAATCATGAAACATCGTTATCTCGAAAACTACACAACCGATTTGAACAAAATTGGTTTCAAATGAAAGGGCTACCTGGAAAACCCTTAACTTTTGAATTTCATAAAGATTGGACATATGGTTCAAAAGCTATGAAAAGAAACGTGTTCTGAAGACTGTTTAATCTCACTCATGTTTCTCAGAGATGGCTGGACCGATCTTCTTAAAATCAGTGTCAAATGGAAGGTCTAGTTGCCCCATGAGACCCTATTGATTTGTTTTGCAAACGGACTATTACTTTGCCTGTGATGTTTAAAAATGTGAAATTCAGCTATGAAAAGGAACATATTCCGAAGACTACTTAAACTCGGCCATTTTTGGCTGTTTTTTTCTGCCAAAAATGGCCGATTTCCGTCTAACATGAGTATCTCCGGATCTAGAATGATACACAGCAGCTGAAATCGACCACAGACCCAAATTTGGATTCTAGGTTGGCGACCTCCGGTTCCTGGGAAACAGCCGAAAATGATCGAAAATGTTTCTCCAACCAGAAACCAGAAGTTGCCATCCTGCAACTCATGATGGCGTCTGAGGTCAATTTTTAGCTTCTTGCAACATTCTGGCTCCGGAGATACTCATGTTGGGTGGTATTTGAGTCACTTTTTTCAGAAACCGAAAGTCGTGATTTTGGACTTTAAAATTGCCTGTGAAATCAATTTCTATCATCTGGGAGTTATTCTGGTTCCGAAAACATTCATATTGAATGCTATTTGGTCATTTCCGGATGTTTGCCGAAAATCGGAAGCCACCATCTTAAAATTCACGATTGTGTCTGTGATCAATTTTTAGCTTCTGTGCATCTTTCTGGTTCCGGAGATCCTCATATTTAATGGGAATCGTCCATTTCAGGCTGTTTTCCAGAAACCGGAAGTTGCCATCTTACAATTCGTAATGTTGTCTGAAGGCGATTTGTGGCTCCAGTGCATCATTCCGATTTCGGAAATACCCATATTGGGTGGTATTTGGTCGTTTTCCGCTGTTTTTCCGAAACCGGAAGTTGCCATTTTGGATTACAAAATGGCATTTGGAGACAATTTCTGGATTGAACGTCATATTGTTCAAAGAAACACTCATATTGGGTGGTATTTGGTCATTTTCAGCTGATTTTCAGAAAAAAATGTTGCCTGAGGTCGATTATGGAACATATTTGTTACCACTAAAACATTCACCTGCCAAATATGGCTCCATTTAGTTGATTAGTTCGCGAGATGTGCAGAAATTTGTGCACCACTATGGACAGATTTGTATTTTCTTGATTGGTTATGGAGCTGTGCGAAATTTGTGTTTCATTTGTACGGGACCCCTCACTTATAGAAGAGAAAGGGGTGTCAAACCATTATGCACATATTTGTTACTTCTAAAAACATTTACCTGCCAAATTTGGTTTCATTTAGTTGGTTAACTCTCGAGATGTGCAGCAATTTGTGTTGCATTTGTATGCAACCCCTCCCTTCCAGAAAATGGAGGGGTATTAAACCATTATGCACATATTTGTTACCTCCAAAAACATTCACATGCTAAATTTGGTTCCATTTTCTCGGTTAGTTTTCGAGATATGCAGAAATTTGTGTTTTACTTGTATGGCACCCGCCCTTCAAAAAGAAAGAGGGGTGTAAAAACATTATGGACATATTTTTAACCACTTGAAAAATTTACCTGCCAAATATGGTTCCATTTAGTTGATTAGTTCTCGAGATGTGCAGAAATTTGTGTTTCATTTGTACGAAACCCCTCCTTTCCAGAAAAGGGAGGGGCGTCCAACTATTATGGACATAATTTTTACCCCTGAAAACATCCACATGCCAAATTCGGTTTCACTTGCTTGGTTTGTTCTTGAGTTGTGCAGTAATTTATGTTTCATTTGTATGGGACTCCTCTCTTCCAGAAGAGGGAGGGGTCTCAAACTATCGTAAGAACCTTCATCGGCACCGAAAACCCCTTCATACAAATTTTCACGTCGATCGGTTCGGTAGTTTTCAAGCCTATATGGATCAAACAGACAGACATACCGGACTGCATTTTTATATGTATAGATTGCAGCATCAATTTTTCAGAACCTAAAGAGTGAATATACATTTACTGAATTGAAGCGTTCATGTAAATCTATTTTTACAAATAAAAGTTTAAATGAGGAAGGCTGGGTCTGACCGCTAGGTGGATTAATTTAGGTTTTTTTTTTAATAAATAATATTTTCAAGTGTAATTTTTATGGAAAGACAGAAGTATTATCTACAACTTTGTCGAAGACGTCACCCCAATCAAACGAACCGAAGTGCTTTTTTTATTTTATACTCATTTATACACATTATTATGAACCACTCTATGCCGAATAAATGAACCATCCTAATGAAACATAATGTATTCGGTGCTATTTATAGTGTATATCATTATACATGCTATTTCGAGAGGCAAGCCCAGAGTCGATTTTTGCAAAAAAATTTTTTTTTCAGATGACACTAATTTTTTAAATCTCATGCGTTTTTAAGTTATTTGGCATCAAAAAAAATTTCGAAAACCGAAAATCACGTACTCCCGGGTGATTTTTCGGTTTTCAAAAAGGCAAACTTCAATCGCTTGGCGCTACCCCATTTTAAGTCCGATTGAGCTGAAATTTTGCACAGGGTGTTTTTTCGGAGCAGGGTGAACATTTTTTATGAAGTTTTTTTTTAAATTCGAGATAACCATTTTGGATGGCACCCTAGTGTATGCGTCATATGTCATCTTTTCCACTCCGTTTCGCTTATAAATCGAAGTCTGGATTCGAGCTATCCGTCATACCAATATTTCGAAACGGCGTATACCCCTGTGGACGAGTTTACTAACATATTGTATTCGAACGTAAAAAACGGTAACAATTCGCCCATGTGTGCGGCTTTCCGCCAATAAATTGTCTCAAATACGTTTTTAACTCGCGGTTCGATCTCTCTACCAAGGTATCCTGTGTATGATACGGGGCTAGTAGTAATTTTCTTGATTTCAAAATTTTGCACACCTCTTTCATCAGTGAGCTCACAAAAATTGCACCGTTGTCTGTAACTAGTTCCAACGGGGCACCAAATTTACAAATATAGTTTTCTACGAAGGTCTTCGGCTACCGTCTGGCTTTTTTGATTCTCCATTGGCGTGACAGTTGGGTATGCTAGTCAAGTCATCCTGCATGGCTAGACCATAACGGTTTCCCATATCGGACTCGGGTAACACCGGATATGATTTCTCAAGTGGCACCGATGCGGTCGTGGTGATCTGCATCGGTATCCTGTTTGATCTTCAATTTTGGAATCACACTGCCGAACGCAGTTCTCTATATCCCGTTTCATAGTGGCCCACGTAAAGTAGTGCCAATCCTCTGGCGCATTTGTCGCGCTCCAACGTGCCCTTCCAAGGGTGCATCATGAAATTCTCTTAAAGTTGGTTTCCACTTGATCTGGCGCAATTACTGTAGGCTCGCTATTAGCATTTTTTTATTCTCGCTTATTTTCCGCTTATTTGCATTTTTATATGTATAGATTGCAGCATCAATTTTTCAGAACCTAAAGAGTGAATATACATTTACTGAATTGAAGCGTTCATGTAAATCTATTTTTACAAATAAAAGTTTAAATGAGGAAGGCTGGGTCTGACCGCTAGGTGGATTAATTTAGGTTTTTTTTTTAATAAATAATATTTTCAAGTGTAATTTTTATGGAAAGACAGAAGTATTATCTACAACTTTGTCGAAGACGTCACCCCAATCAAACGAACCGAAGTGCTTTTTTTATTTTATACTCATTAATACACATTATTATGAACCACTCTATGCCGAATAAATGAACCATCCTAATGAAACATAATGTATTCGGTGCTATTTATAGTGTATATCATTATACATGCTATTTCGAGAGGCCAAGCCTAGAGTCGATTTTTGCAAAAAAAAATTTTTTTCAGATGACACTAATATTTTAAATCTCATGCGTTTTTAAGTTATTTGGCATCAAAAAAATTTCGAAAACCGAAAATCACGTGCTCCCCTTGGGTGATTTTTCGGTTTTCAAAAAGGCCAAACTTCAATCGCTTTGCGCTACCCCATTTTAAGTCCGATTGAGCTGAAATTTTGCACAGGGTGTTTTTTCGAGCAGGTGAACATTTTTTATGAAGTTTTTTTTTAAATTCGAGATAACCATTTTGGATGGCACCCTAGTGTATGCGTCATATGTCATCTTTTCCACTCCGTTTCGCTTATAAATCGAAGTCTGGATTCGAGCTATCCGTTCATACAATATTTCGAACGGCGTATACCCTGTGGACGAGTTTACTAACATATTGTATTCGAACGTAAAAAACGGTAACAATTCGCCCCATGTGTGCGGCTTTCCGCCAATAAATTGTCTCAAATACGTTTTTAACTCGCGGTTCGATCTCTCTACCAAGTTATCCTGTGTATGATACGGGCTAGTAGTAATTTTCTTGATTTCAAAATTTTGCACACCTCTTTCATCAGTGAGCTCACAAAAATTGCACCGTTGTCTGTAACTAGTTCCAACGGGGCACCAAATTTACAAATATAGTTTTCTACGAAGGTCTTGGCTACCGTCTGGCTTTTTTGATTCTCCATTGGCGTGACAGTTGGGTATCTAGTCAAGTCATCCTGCATGGCTAGACCATAACGGTTTCCCATATCGGACTCGGGTAACACCGGATATGATTTCTCAAGTGGCACCGATGCGCTCGTGGTGATCTGCATCGGTATCCTGTTTGATCTTCCAATTTTGGAATCACACTGCCGAACGCAGTTCTCTATATCCCGTTTCATAGTGGCCCACGTAAATAGTGTGCCAATCCTCTGGCGCATTTGTCGCGCTCCAACGTGCCCTCCCAAGGGTGCATCATGAAATTCTCTTAAAGTTGTTTCCACTTGATCTGGCGCAATTACTGTAGGCTCGCTATTAGCATTTTTTTATTCTCGCTTATTTTCCGTCGGTCTAGTTCCGCCACTTTTGTTGTGCCAATCACCGACGCCCAGAAAGGCGACTACACCCAGGACCCTAACTTACGACCCGTTGATTAACGGACCGGCGCCAACGGCTTTACTTCCTCATGCGATGGAAGGCGTGATCCCAGAGATTTTTCGCCTCAGAAAATCTCCCAGTGTCGGCTAGAATTGAAACTAGACCAGTTGGGTTAGCTGTGAGTGGATCACGCCACCCCACAACCATCGACACCTATGTCGGCGTTGGGATTCGAACCTAGGCGTCGAGCGTGGTTGGCGGAGACGTTACCAACCACGCTAGGCCCTCGCCTTCGCTATTAGCATTGTATAGTCTGATATGTTACCGTTTGTATTCGACACTATTTCCATCTGTACGTTTGTTTTATAAGTCCGGAGTGTTCATCGATCACTGTGATACCACTTTGTTTAAACTTCATAGTTCTAGGTCTCAAACGGGATTAATTCATTCTCCCTAAACTTACTTCTAAGTCACCTCTTAACTTCTAATTTTTACCTAATACTACTTTGCGTGTAACAGGGTTTATGTATGTCTGTAATATGTATATGAAAATAGGTGGATCCAGAGCATCGAATTGTCATTGGTTCATACAGTGTGGTTTGCTATGAAACTCACACTGCTAGCTTGCCATTCCTATATGCCTGAGCGTAGGCTATAGCACATGTTCATGATGTCCGCAAGTTGTGCTAGTGTCTTAGCTGCTTGCGGCTCTCGTTCTATTTCGTAAGAATAAAGTGGGACGGGAAAGAATCGTGTGAAGTTAAACATTGCTGGCTGTGCTGGCAATGTTTTGGTTATGGGGTGTTGCAAATATGGGATAAAAAAGGTTCTTCGGCTCTCATATATCTATCGGTTAATTTTCAAGTGGTTGCATGTACATGCATGAGAACCCAATGTGTGGTAATTTTGAATTATTGAGGAAACATGGGTTTTAGGAATTTGACGGACTTGGTAGGATTTCTTAAGTGCTTTGCATGTGGTCAGTATCGTATGCAGCACTTGTGTGGGAAATCATTTGTTTCCAATAAAGTTGTTTGACGATTCACCCTGTGGGAATATATTTTCCGGGTCTGTTGGAAAATCGTTAGAAAATGGGGATTGTGGTAACCTCATAGTGTCAGGCTACAATAGTACTATTTGTTTTTCTAGCTTACCCGCTAGGAACTGAATCATTTGCAGAACTTCCTGCTGCTTGGTTTTTCTGAATGATATTAGGTGAATGACCCCTGCAGCCTTTACTGCCGCGGGGCTCTTACTGGAGTTATCCAAAAATTGTGAAAAAAATGTTCGGCTATCGAATTAACGAATTATAAATATTAATATTAACGAATTTTTGCTGCCATCTACTATGAAACCACCTACCTTCTTGTCTTTAAATTTGAGTACACCATCCTCTACGTAATCTTCCAGTCTTTGTGACAGCTGATACAGTGTCTGAAGTTCTTTGTACGCTGTCAGACTGTTTAAAATGACAAAACGAGCTTCGCTATTCTTCTCATCCAATATTCTCTTTGAGACTTCCACCGTCTCGCTTGGTATCAGGTCATTTGATAATGCCGGTGAAAAAACCGGAAGTTGCCATCTTACAATTCGTAATGTTGTCTGAAGGCGATTTGTGGCTCCAGTGCATCATTCCGATTTCGGAAATACCCATATTGGGTGGTATTTGGTCGTTTTCCGCTGTTTTTCCGAAACCGGAAGTTGCCATTTTGGATTACAAAATGGCATTTGGAGACAATTTCTGGATTGAACGTCATATTGTTCAAAGAAACACTCATATTGGGTGGTATTTGGTCATTTTCAGCTGATTTTCAGAAAAAAATGTTGCCTGAGGTCGATTATGGAACATATTTGTTACCACTAAAACATTCACCTGCCAAATATGGCTCCATTTAGTTGATTAGTTCGCGAGATGTGCAGAAATTTGTGCACCACTATGGACAGATTTGTATTTTCTTGATTGGTTATGGAGCTGTGCGAAATTTGTGTTTCATTTGTACGGGACCCCTCACTTATAGAAGAGAAAGGGGTGTCAAACCATTATGCACATATTTGTTACTTCTAAAAACATTTACCTGCCAAATTTGGTTTCATTTAGTTGGTTAACTCTCGAGATGTGCAGCAATTTGTGTTGCATTTGTATGCAACCCCTCCCTTCCAGAAAATGGAGGGGTATTAAACCATTATGCACATATTTGTTACCTCCAAAAACATTCACATGCTAAATTTGGTTCCATTTTCTCGGTTAGTTTTCGAGATATGCAGAAATTTGTGTTTTACTTGTATGGCACCCGCCCTTCAAAAAGAAAGAGGGGTGTAAAAACATTATGGACATATTTTTAACCACTTGAAAAATTTACCTGCCAAATATGGTTCCATTTAGTTGATTAGTTCTCGAGATGTGCAGAAATTTGTGTTTCATTTGTACGAAACCCCTCCTTTCCAGAAAAGGGAGGGGCGTCCAACTATTATGGACATAATTTTTACCCCTGAAAACATCCACATGCCAAATTCGGTTTCACTTGCTTGGTTTGTTCTTGAGTTGTGCAGTAATTTATGTTTCATTTGTATGGGACTCCTCTCTTCCAGAAGAGGGAGGGGTCTCAAACTATCGTAAGAACCTTCATCGGCACCGAAAACCCCTTCATACAAATTTTCACGTCGATCGGTTCGGTAGTTTTCAAGCCTATATGGATCAAACAGACAGACATACCGGACTGCATTTTTATATGTATAGATTGCAGCATCAATTTTTCAGAACCTAAAGAGTGAATATACATTTACTGAATTGAAGCGTTCATGTAAATCTATTTTTACAAATAAAAGTTTAAATGAGGAAGGCTGGGTCTGACCGCTAGGTGGATTGATTTAGGTTTTTTTTTTAATAAATAATATTTTCAAGTGTAATTTTTATGGAAAGACAGAAGTATTATCTACAACTTTGTCGAAGACGTCACCCCAATCAAACGAACCGAAGTGCTTTTTTTATTTTATACTCATTTATACACATTATTATGAACCACTCTATGCCGAATAAATGAACCATCCTAATGAAACATAATGTATTCGGTGCTATTTATAGTGTATATCATTATACATGCTATTTCGAGAGGCAAGCCCAGAGTCGATTTTTGCAAAAAAATTTTTTTTTCAGATGACACTAATTTTTTAAATCTCATGCGTTTTTAAGTTATTTGGCATCAAAAAAAATTTCGAAAACCGAAAATCACGTACTCCCCTTGGGTGATTTTTCGGTTTTCAAAAAGGCCAAACTTCAATCGCTTGGCGCTACCCCATTTTAAGTCCGATTGAGCTGAAATTTTGCACAGGGTGTTTTTTCGAGCAGGTGAACATTTTTTATGAAGTTTTTTTTTAAATTCGAGATAACCATTTTGGATGGCACCCTAGTGTATGCGTCATATGTCATCTTTTCCACTCCGTTTCGCTTATAAATCGAAGTCTGGATTCGAGCTATCCGTTCATACAATATTTCGAACGGCGTATACCCTGTGGACGAGTTTACTAACATATTGTATTCGAACGTAAAAAACGGTAACAATTCGCCCCATGTGTGCGGCTTTCCGCCAATAAATTGTCTCAAATACGTTTTTAACTCGCGGTTCGATCTCTCTACCAAGGTATCCTGTGTATGATACGGGCTAGTAGTAATTTTCTTGATTTCAAAATTTTGCACACCTCTTTCATCAGTGAGCTCACAAAAATTGCACCGTTGTCTGTAACTAGTTCCAACGGGGCACCAAATTTACAAATATAGTTTTCTACGAAGGTCTTGGCTACCGTCTGGCTTTTTTGATTCTCCATTGGCGTGACAGTTGGGTATCTAGTCAAGTCATCCTGCATGGCTAGACCATAACGGTTTCCCATATCGGACTCGGGTAACACCGGATATGATTTCTCAAGTGGCACCGATGCGGTCGTGGTGATCTGCATCGGTATCCTGTTTGATCTTCCAATTTTGGAATCACACTGCCGAACGCAGTTCTCTATATCCCGTTTCATAGTGGCCCACGTAAATAGTGTGCCAATCCTCTGGCGCATTTGTCGCGCTCCAACGTGCCCTTCCAAGGGTGCATCATGAAATTCTCTTAAAGTTGTTTCCACTTGATCTGGCGCAATTACTGTAGGCTCGCTATTAGCATTTTTTTATTCTCGCTTATTTTCCGCTTATTTTGCATTTTTATATGTATAGATTGCAGCATCAATTTTTCAGAACCTAAAGAGTGAATATACATTTACTGAATTGAAGCGTTCATGTAAATCTATTTTTACAAATAAAAGTTTAAATGAGGAAGGCTGGGTCTGACCGCTAGGTGGATTAATTTAGGTTTTTTTTTTAATAAATAATATTTTCAAGTGTAATTTTTATGGAAAGACAGAAGTATTATCTACAACTTTGTCGAAGACGTCACCCCAATCAAACGAACCGAAGTGCTTTTTTTATTTTATACTCATTTATACACATTATTATGAACCACTCTATGCCGAATAAATGAACCATCCTAATGAAACATAATGTATTCGGTGCTATTTATAGTGTATATCATTATACATGCTATTTCGAGAGGCAAGCCCAGAGTCGATTTTTGCAAAAAAAAATTTTTTTCAGATGACACTAATATTTTAAATCTCATGCGTTTTTAAGTTATTTGGCATCAAAAAAAATTTCGAAAACCGAAAATCACGTGCTCCCCTTGGGTGATTTTTCGGTTTTCAAAAAGGCCAAACTTCAATCGCTTTGCGCTACCCCATTTTAAGTCCGATTGAGCTGAAATTTTGCACAGGGTGTTTTTTCGAGCAGGTGAACATTTTTTATGAAGTTTTTTTTTAAATTCGAGATAACCATTTTGGATGGCACCCTAGTGTATGCGTCATATGTCATCTTTTCCACTCCGTTTCGCTTATAAATCGAAGTCTGGATTCGAGCTATCCGTTCATACAATATTTCGAACGGCGTATACCCTGTGGACGAGTTTACTAACATATTGTATTCGAACGTAAAAAACGGTAACAATTCGCCCCATGTGTGCGGCTTTCCGCCAATAAATTGTCTCAAATACGTTTTTAACTCGCGGTTCGATCTCTCTACCAAGTTATCCTGTGTATGATACGGGCTAGTAGTAATTTTCTTGATTTCAAAATTTTGCACACCTCTTTCATCAGTGAGCTCACAAAAATTGCACCGTTGTCTGTAACTAGTTCCAACGGGGCACCAAATTTACAAATATAGTTTTCTACGAAGGTCTTGGCTACCGTCTGGCTTTTTTGATTCTCCATTGGCGTGACAGTTGGGTATCTAGTCAAGTCATCCTGCATGGCTAGACCATAACGGTTTCCCATATCGGACTCGGGTAACACCGGATATGATTTCTCAAGTGGCACCGATGCGCTCGTGGTGATCTGCATCGGTATCCTGTTTGATCTTCCAATTTTGGAATCACACTGCCGAACGCAGTTCTCTATATCCCGTTTCATAGTGGCCCACGTAAATAGTGTGCCAATCCTCTGGCGCATTTGTCGCGCTCCAACGTGCCCTCCCAAGGGTGCATCATGAAATTCTCTTAAAGTTGTTTCCACTTGATCTGGCGCAATTACTGTAGGCTCGCTATTAGCATTTTTTTATTCTCGCTTATTTTCCGTCGGTCTAGTTCCGCCACTTTTGTTGTGCCAATCACCGACGCCCAGAAAGGCGACTACACCCAGGACCCTAACTTACGACCCGTTGATTAACGGACCGGCGCCAACGGCTTTACTTCCTCATGCGATGGAAGGCGTGATCCCAGAGATTTTTCGCCTCAGAAAATCTCCCAGTGTCGGCTAGAATTGAAACTAGACCAGTTGGGTTAGCTGTGAGTGGATCACGCCACCCCACAACCATCGACACCTATGTCGGCGTTGGGATTCGAACCTAGGCGTCGAGCGTGGTTGGCGGAGACGTTACCAACCACGCTAGGCCCTCGCCTTCGCTATTAGCATTGTATAGTCTGATATGTTACCGTTTGTATTCGACACTATTTCCATCTGTACGTTTGTTTTATAAGTCCGGAGTGTTCATCGATCACTGTGATACCACTTTGTTTAAACTTCATAGTTCTAGGTCTCAAACGGGATTAATTCATTCTCCCTAAACTTACTTCTAAGTCACCTCTTAACTTCTAATTTTTACCTAATACTACTTTGCGTGTAACAGGGTTTATGTATGTCTGTAATATGTATATGAAAATAGGTGGATCCAGAGCATCGAATTGTCATTGGTTCATACAGTGTGGTTTGCTATGAAACTCACACTGCTAGCTTGCCATTCCTATATGCCTGAGCGTAGGCTATAGCACATGTTCATGATGTCCGCAAGTTGTGCTAGTGTCTTAGCTGCTTGCGGCTCTCGTTCTATTTCGTAAGAATAAAGTGGGACGGGAAAGAATCGTGTGAAGTTAAACATTGCTGGCTGTGCTGGCAATGTTTTGGTTATGGGGTGTTGCAAATATGGGATAAAAAAGGTTCTTCGGCTCTCATATATCTATCGGTTAATTTTCAAGTGGTTGCATGTACATGCATGAGAACCCAATGTGTGGTAATTTTGAATTATTGAGGAAACATGGGTTTTAGGAATTTGACGGACTTGGTAGGATTTCTTAAGTGCTTTGCATGTGGTCAGTATCGTATGCAGCACTTGTGTGGGAAATCATTTGTTTCCAATAAAGTTGTTTGACGATTCACCCTGTGGGAATATATTTTCCGGGTCTGTTGGAAAATCGTTAGAAAATGGGGATTGTGGTAACCTCATAGTGTCAGGCTACAATAGTACTATTTGTTTTTCTAGCTTACCCGCTAGGAACTGAATCATTTGCAGAACTTCCTGCTGCTTGGTTTTTCTGAATGATATTAGGTGAATGACCCCTGCAGCCTTTACTGCCGCGGGGCTCTTACTGGAGTTATCCAAAAATTGTGAAAAAAATGTTCGGCTATCGAATTAACGAATTATAAATATTAATATTAACGAATTTTTGCTGCCATCTACTATGAAACCACCTACCTTCTTGTCTTTAAATTTGAGTACACCATCCTCTACGTAATCTTCCAGTCTTTGTGACAGCTGATACAGTGTCTGAAGTTCTTTGTACGCTGTCAGACTGTTTAAAATGACAAAACGAGCTTCGCTATTCTTCTCATCCAATATTCTCTTTGAGACTTCCACCGTCTCGCTTGGTATCAGGTCATTTGATAATGCCGGTGAAAAGTCATCATATGAAATGTTGACGAGCTGTGGCTCATCCTCGTCTTCAGCGATGTCCACAATGTATATGGCACTCAAATCTTGTATTGTGCCGCTCAATTCATCTGAAGTGCTCTTCTGCTGCTCTAGCAGGCGTATCATGGCTATCTGCCTGTGGAGTAAACTTTCTTACCCATGACACGTCCCATCTGACAAACGTGACAAAAAATCGGCGACTATATTCTCCCTAACCTGTTTATACCTGATACTGCATTCCAAACCCTGCAGCTTCAGTCTCAACTCAATCTTTTCAGCGTTGGAGATGCCTCTGAGGTCCGTCTAAATGATTAACTTTTGACCGAAAAGTTAATGTTTGAAATATTCCATGGCCCATACAATTGCCAGTAGTTCCGTTTCTATGACATGGTTTCCTTGACAGACGGGTCTGTCAACATGCTAGGAAAGAATGTATTAACAGATTATGCAATAGGTGGCATAGAACTTCGCGCAGCCTTCTGCTATGCCACAGTCAGGTATACTTGAACAGAATAAACATTCTTTCTTAAACAAAAAAGAAGTAGCCGGTTCAACGGTGTTGTTGCTCTCGCATGCGTTCTATCGTACATGCGGTACTAGATTATAAGTTAAGAGCTTAAAAATGTAAATGGTAAACAGAGAGTGGAGAAAGCCTCTCACTCTGAGTTACCTGTAGGTTAGTATATAAGCTAATGTAAAAATAAAGAATATAGTTAGTCCACCCAAACGCTGAGTGAACAATTCCGCGCCGACTGCGCGTACAGGGATTTCCCAAAAAGAAGGTCCATGGCGTTACAACCGCTACAAATATGTTCCGTTTCCCCACCAAAACTAACCACGACCAATCAGCATCGAGCAGCATCTATGCGAGCCACCGCAGCTTCTATAAAAGAACTCTTTGAAAGAGAAAGCGTTCATACGCGTCACAACAAAACTCGGAAGTACCGTGACCAGTTGTATCTGGTAAATCTGGGGAAAAATTCAACGTGCCTGGCGGACCTACAGTCCCTCCGAGCATTTTTTCACATCATCGTAGCCTGGGAGCGCTATAAACCAGTGCATCGTGACGTCACCCAATGCTCGAACGGCCTGATGTTTGGACACGGGACTACAAATTGTCGTATGGCCTACCGCTACATCAAATGCGGCCAAACGCACGCACCCGACGCCTGCCAACTAATGGAAACCGCCGACCCAGTCTGTGCGAATTGTGGAGCTGGACATAAGGCTACCAGTCGAACCTGCCCAAAGCGGGCGGAATTTATGGAGATCCGCAAAAGAGCCTCGACCAACAACCAACCTGGTCGCAGAAAGGTCCCCATGAGCAACGAACAAAATTTTCCCGCTATCACTTCGCGACATCAGATTCCAGTGCTTGCACCTCTTCCACTGAATAATCGACTAACAACCTCGTTTGCTGATGTCACGGCTTCGAACCGTTCCTCGCCTCCACCAGGACTTCCAGGCTCTCAACTGCTGCTACTGAAATGAAGTTTACACGAACAGACACCGATGAAACCAACGCAGACTCCCTGCTTACTACAGAGGAATTTGTGCATCTTCTGGCCGAAGCGTACGTAGCCCTTCGTATTTACAAAATCCGAGCAGAACAGCTGCAAGCAGCGATTTCCATTCTCACCAAGTATGGACCGTGAACACATCAACATCGCTAATTGGAACGCTTGCTCACTCAAGGGCAAAATCATCGAATTCGCCGATTTCCTCAACGAGCGGAATATCGACATTGCCATCATCACCGAGACGCATCTTAAACCCGACATCAACATTTATCTTCCCGAATTCCGAGTTGTTCGGCTCGATCGAGCCCTCATAACGGGTGGTGGCCTAGCCATCGCATTGAGGAGGAACATCTGCTTCAAGCTGCTGTCCAGCTTCAACCTAAAAATCATCGAAGCAGTTGGTGTCGAAGTTTCTACTCCTGTCGGCCCTATCATCGTCATGGCAGCCTACTGTCCATCGCAAGTCAGCTCTAGGAATGATTCTTCCAGTAATCTACAAAGCGATCTCGCCAAACTGACTCGATATCGGTGAAACTTCATTTTAGCTGGAGACCTAAATGCCAAACATCAAGCCTGGGGCAATAGGAGGAATAATCCAAATGGTAGAATTGTTAACAATGACCTACAAGCAGCACCGTACATTATTATGAGCCCAGACTCTTCCACCCGGTTGAACCGTTCTGGTGTACACTCGACCATCGACTTCTTCATCACCAACATGGCAAACATCTCGAATCCAATCGCCTACCAAGAACTGAGCTCCAACCACTATCCAGTGGTGGCCGAAGTGGGGTTCTCCGCCAACCGATTTAGATCTCGTCGTCGCAACTATCATCGTGCCGACTGGGCCCGGTTCCAACAGAGTGTCGACCCCAACATCCGCTACAACATCGAGCCAGTGACAAAAGACGACATCGATCAGTGCTTGCAATCCATTGACGAGGCACTATCCACAGCCCGAGACCAACATGTTCCTGCTTCCGACCTGGTAAGTAACACCCTGAATCTAGACAGCCTAACTAAATCCTATCTAAGACTTCGTAACACAACTAGGCGCCATTACCAACGCACTTGTCTGCCCCATGTGAAAACTCGTTGTAACCGTCTCAATAAAATTTCAAGACCCGGCTGGTGGATCTCAGAAACAAAAGCTTTGGAAATCACATTCGCTCAGATTGTGCAAACCCCTTCTGGAAACTTACCAAATTATTGAAAAACAAGCCCAGGCCTATTCCCTTTCTCGCCCAATTTGATCAACACGCATGCCAAGTTCAGTTAATAACACAAACTGAAAAAGCTAATGCACTTGGTCAGCATTTTGTAAATTCGCATAACCTTGGTCGTGCCCTAGTGAGTCTCTTTGAACCTGATGTGGCCGCTGCAATGTATAAAATCTCTGTCACAACCAGGCCCGGATTTGAGGGGGGGCAAATGCCCCGGGCCTCCCGATTGAAGGGGCCCCCCTAGACCTAGGGCGACCTTTTTTTTTTTGCTCGTCACCTTCCAGAACGTTACCTCAAAATGTTTCAAGAAAAGAGGGCCTCACAAACAAATTTGCCCCGGCCCCCCCAGCTTCTTAATCCGGCCCTGGTCACAACTCTAGACGTCCCTGATGAATCAAAAATTTCTGCTAATGAGTTAATGGCTACCATTAAATCTTGTAAAAATATAAAGGCCCTGGGTGTCAATGGTCAATCTCGAGTTGAAAAATTTGAGCATTGACTTCTTCCAACACCTCGCAAAGATCTTTAACAAGTTTTTGGAACTGAGCTATTTCCCTTCCCGTTGGAAACTTGCTAAAGTCATCCCCATCCACAAACCTGGGAAAGATCCCACCGACGCTAAAAGCTACAGGCCCATTAGCCTCCTATCGTCCGTTTCGAAGTTATTTGAAAAACTGATTCTGAGACGTTTACTAAAGTTCGCTGACCAAAACAATATCTTTCTTAGAGAACAATATGGTTTCGGGAAGGGGCTCTCCACAGTGCACTAACTCACTCGGGTAGCGACTATCATAAGGCGGAACAAATCCGTTTCCAAAACAACTGCCATGGCGTTGTTAGACGTTGAAAAAGCGTTCGACAACGTCTGGCACGATGGCCTTGTTTATAAACTGCATCGTTGCAACTTTCCGATCTTCCTCGTGAAGATCATCAAAAACTATCTGTCGGGTAGATCATTTAAAGTCTGCTTGAACAATTCCCAGTCTGATACATTTAATGTTGATGCTGGAGTTCCACAGGGTAGCCTACTGGGTCCTATCCTTTTTAATATTTTCACGTCAGACGTCCCTCCCCTTCCGGGTGGTGGTGTCCTGTCTATGTTCGCAGATGATACTGCTATCATGTACAAAGGGCTAGTGATTCGTTCGCTGACAAGAGATCTGCAGGCGGGTCTGGATGTTCTATCCAACTACTTCAAGAACTGGAAGATTTGCATCAATGCGGCCAAAACTCAGACAATTCTGTCTCCCCACTTGAACTCACCCCGACTCGTTCTGCCTGATAACGTCAGGGTTCAAATTAACAATACACCCATAGACTAGGCCAGAGAGGTGTTGTACCTCGGTCTGGTTCTGGACAGCAAGCTTTTATTCAGAAGCTTTTATTCAGATCACATGTGGACAAAACATCAAACAAATACAACTTCCTAATTAAATCCTAATATCCACTGATAAACAGAAAATCCAAATTATCACTTAAGAACAAGCTTGCTGTCCATAAAATGATAATCCTGCCAGTGATAGAATACGGTTTGCCAATCTGGGAAAGTTGTGTCAAATGTCACCATAATAAATTACAGGTTATCTAAAACAAGATCCTTCGGATGATCCTTAACAGTCCTCCAAGAACGCGAAATTCTGAGATCCACCAACTAGCCGGTCTAGATACACTTTTGGTGCGCAAACAGGCGATACTCTATAAGTTCAGGGAAGCTTGCCAGAGATTGATTCACGAAGCTATTCGAACTTTCCCAATTAGGTTTACTAATACTAACTAGTTAGGTAGGTTATCTAATTTTATTTCATAAACTTACCATGCCCTTTAAGCAAAGATGTATAAATAATCTCCAAGATGATTCAATAATTAATCTATGCTTACTATGAACAAAGATGATGAGCCATTAGGGCTGAGCAATTATCCTGTCAAAAAAAATTAAACCTTTGTAAACCAATTCGAAATAAAAGATAATTCAAGTCAAGAAAGCGTTCATTCAGTTTTTCATCACGCAACCATTCACATCGTTGCAGCAGTAGCAGATGAAAGAGAATAAATAGTTGGTAGCATAGCAGAAGAGTTGTTTTCCTGCATTCTTCTTCCTTTGGAGCTGAGCAAAAGGCAATTCCCCCAGTTCTTTTCAGGACTAATAAGAATTAATTTTTGAGCCAATTGCAAACTCCGTTCCCCTCTGGTGTTTACAGTCCACCACAAGACGTTCCAAGTGCGAACATCAATTTGGTCCTTCGAGCCGGATCACGAGCCAACCGGAAGAAGCAAAACCCGTGCTGCGTTATTTTGCTACCAATAGAGAATTGAAGACGCAGTCGTGTTATCAACTCGCCCGTAGGTAGACGAACCTGCTACAGCAACTGCGATTGTGGCTAAAGCGTAAAAGCGAAAGTAAACGTGTTTGAACGTGCTCGCGCGCGTTCGAAGTAAACTTTCCGAGAATGCCCGTAATGCATTCGCCGTCGCATTCGGAAAACGGTGATAGTGACGGATCTGCGTCGTTTCGTACTATGAATCCCGACAACGAGAATAAATATCGTGTTGTGTGCCGTCAGCGCTCACAAGTGAAACAAAAGTTGGTGCGGATTCAACGTACACTTATCACCAATTCTAATATTGGGTTGGCACAATTAAATGTGCTGTCGAAAAATCTGTCTACTGTATATTCGGAGTACAGTGGATTCCACAGTAAGATACTTTCCTTTGAATCGGACGATACCTTGGATCAGCAAGAAGAGGAATATGCTGGGTTTGAGAGTATATACAATGACGTGTGCAATGCCGTAGAGGAGTTACTTTTGGCAGCAAAGAATACAGTGGTGCCAGAATCTCCAATAAACCAACCAGCTCAACCATTTATTATTCAACAACAACCACTAAAGATGCCAATTCCAACATTTGACGGAAGTTATGCCGCATGGCCGAAGTTTAAGGCTATTTTCAATAATCTGATGGCAAACTCCGGGGATACAGATGCAATTAAGCTATATCACCTTGATAAAGCGCTGGATGCTAAAATTCTGAGTAAAGGTAATTACAAACAAGCCTGGGATGTACTTATAAATCGCTACGACAACAAGCGTGCAATTATCGAGGCTCATTACCGCGGATGGTTATCCTTGAAGAGAATGTCATCACCATCGTATAAAGAACTACGTGCCCTCGTGAATGAAGCGACCAATCATATCGAAAGCCTTCGTTATCTCGGTCAAGAAATTAACGGCTCTGCAGAGCATTTTTTTTTTGTATTCCTTATCGTTTCGGCATTAGATAGTACGACACGTCAATCTTGGGAATCTACAATGAAAAAAGGAGAACTCCCGAAGTACAAGCAAACCTTAGCGTATCTGAAAACTAGGTGCCAAATCCTAGACAATTGCGAAACTGCTTTCCGGGCAGCTGCTGCTCCAACCAAATCGAAGCAAGTCCCTTTTCAATCAAAGATTCAGCCAGAGAAAAGCTATACCGTTTCGACTAGTTCATCACAATCTACACTTGTTAGTGAAATTTGCGGCGGTTCACATCGAAATGTCCAGTGCTTAGCCCTATCCAGCCTTACACCTGCCCAGAAGAACGAGGAAATTCGAGCTGCTGGAGTATGTTTCAACTGTCTACGCAAAGGACCCAGAGCCAAGGTTTGTCCTTCCAATTAAGCGTGTCACAAATGCCAACGTCGTCATCACACATTACTTCACCACGATGGAGTCATGAACAAAGAATCTAGATCCAATGTTTCTGCTCCTGTTGAAATGGCAAATCAGCCATCGGTTATTGCCGTTCCAAACCAAGCTACTGTACAGCAAACACCAGCTCTGGTTGCGCCACCTGTTTCAACCACTTGCTCTTCATTTTTCACGAAATCCGTCAAAACATTGTTACTAAAAACTGCGCTAGTGGAGGTCTTCGACAAAAACAATCAACCGCATCTGTGTCGTGTTCTGTTGGACAATGGTTTTTAGGTGAATTTCGTAACGGTAGAAATGGCCAACCGCCTAGAGCTCCTTAAGACACCAGCCAACGTTTCTATCGTGAGTATCAATGCTTTACGTTCCCACGCCCGTGATAAGGTGAAAAAACAGTTCCGTTCCCGCGTGTCTGCTTACCACGCCGAGCTAGAATGTCTAGTTACCCCGAGAGTAACAGGCATAATCCCAACCTCCAAAATTAACATCTCGCAATGGATGATCCCTGACGGAATAATGCTAGCCGATCCTGAGTTCCATACACCCGACAAAGTTGATTTGCTTATTGGTGGAGGACTATTTTTCGACATCCTCAACCCGAGTTTGATTCATCTTGCCGATGGGCTACCACAGCTACGAGACACTCACTTCGGATAGGTCGTAGCTGGTGTCATAGTTGATCCGCACGTAGTCAACGTGTCCCTCCAGTATTCGCACCCAACCGTCGAAGACATCGAGCGAAAAATGCAACCAGAAGAAGTACCTAACGTTCCAAAAATGTCAACAGCCGAGATAGCATGTGAGGCACATTTTCTTTCCACCTACCAACGTAATGAAACAGGAAGATTTATTGTCAAGCTACCATTCAAGGAGAATCTTTCCCAGCTGGGTAATTGTCGTTCCTTGGCCTTGAAGCGATTTCTCATGCTGGAGAAACGATTGATTCGAAACCCTGAGCTGCAAACCCAGTACGTGAATTTCATCCGGGAATATGAGTCTTTAGGTCATTGTCGTGAGGTAGCCGAATCGGAGGACGTACCAAACCAACAAATGTATTACCTCCCGCACCATGCAGTACTGCGGCCGTCCAGCTCGAGCATGAAATGCCGTGTCGCGTTCGACGCAAGCACAAAATCTTCACCATTGGAACTTTCCCTTATTGCTCCAGATCGGCCCAGTAGTACAAAACAACTTATACCATATCGTGCTACGATTCCGTACGTTTGGAGTGGCCTTCACCGCGGACATTTCGAAAATGTACCGCCAGATAATCGCAGCTCCATCGGACCGTCGGTTTTTGAGAATTTTCTGGAGAGAAAAGCCGTCGTTACCTTTGCGCGTGTTGGAATTGTGCACCGTCACGTACGGCACGGCATTGACACCGTACCAAGCAACAAGATGTTTACTGCAACTCGCCGAAGAGGATGGTAGAGAATTTCCTATTGCTACGCGCAAAGTTAAAGAAGACACGTACATGGATGATGTACTCTCAGGTGCAGACTCAGTGGAGCAGGCCCTTGAAGCGCAGAATCAGTTGAAGCAACTTCTTCACCAGGGAGGTTTTCCTATACATAAGTGGTGCTTCAACTCGCAAGAATTCCTCCAGCACATACCGATTGATGATCAGGGGAAAATGGATACTTCCGAAAACCGTGATGTGAATTTACCTATCAAAGTGCTCGGATTGCGTTGGAATCCTACCGCAGATACACTATCCATCGCAAATCATACGAATCCATCGGTTCCAAAACCTCTGACAAAACGAATATTGTATTCGGAAATCGCTAAGTTCTTTGATCCCCTCGGCCTGGTGTCACCGGTAATAGTGAAGGCTAAACTTTTAGCGCAGCAACAGTGGCAAGCTAAGATTGGATGGGATGATCCTGTAAACGACAACATAAGGGAACAGTGGCAAGAGTTACAAAGCTCATTGGTTCATCTGAATGCCATCGAGATTCCAAAATACGTGCTCTCTGACAATGCGGTATCCGATGACGTTCATGGCTTTTCAGATGCCTCTGCAGTAGCATATGGGGCATGCGTTTACCTTCGAAGTCTATTTGCCGATGGGTCGGCTTCGCTTTGTCTTCTAACCAGTAAATCAAAACTAGCCCCCTTGGATGAACTCTCCATTCCGCGGAAGGAACTGTGTGCCGATGGCCGACTATCCAGACTAGTGCAGAAGGTGTTACCAGCTTTAACGATGAGAATCCAGGAACAGTACTGTGCTCTGCAGTACGATCGTTTTTTTTTTGTTCATCTATAATTTATTTGACACGGCACAAATACAATTTAATGTTTAACGGCGCCAATTATATCTAGTAGCTTACTTTCTGAAGTATCTTAATAACTAAAAGCAAATTTTTTATCCTCGCTGCCGACTACGAGCTGAAACTTAATCTAACTTTAAGCTATAATATTTTGCATTAAAAGCACTGGTTTACTGTATGATGGTTTTCATTGCCATATATATAGCATATTGAATATGTTCCGCTGCTGGGCCAAGATATTACGGACTGGCATATTGGGTTGTCTCCCTCGGGCCTTGAGAGTATCGTGCGGGTCTGATTGCTGTTTCCGGATCCGGGGTCTTAACGTGTTCTTGTCGTTAGGTTGGATGTAGGCGGAAGGGGATAGGACTAAACTGGGGCGTGGATGGATTTCAGGAAAACGTATATAAGGGACATGTAGGATAGGTCACGGCTCGCCAAGACATCACGAACAGGAACAGCCGACTGCCTACCTTCGGCCTGCAGGAAAGCTATTAATTTAGACCTGGCGTTACGGTGTACAGGGCATGACCAAACAACGTGCTCTATGTCGTGATAACCTTCACCACAGGCACAGACACCACTCTCTCCGAGCCCAGCACGACGGAGATGCGCGTCAAATCTATAGTGATTGGACATAAGCCGGGACATCACGCAAATGAAATCCCGACCTACATCCAACCCCTTGAACCACGGGTTCGTCGACACCTTGGGGATTATGGAATGTAACCACCTTCCCAGTTCCCCTCTGGTCCAAGCATTTTGCCAACTGATGATCGTATTCTGACGTACAATTGAGAAAATTCATTAAAGGCAATTGGTCTTTCATAAATTCCACCGTTTGTTGCGCCCACCTTAGCCAAAGAGCTTTTTCATTGCCCGGTATCGAGCAGTGAGAAGGGACCCATGCTAAGGTAATCTGATACGATTTCTCGGATAAAGCACTCAGATGTTCCCGTATTTCTCCCAGGAAATACGGAGAGTGCTTAACATCTTTCATCGATCGGAGAGCCTCAATGGAACTGAGACTGCCCGTAAAGATGAAATAATGGTCCGTGGGCATTTTTTCGATAATCCCTAGGGTGTACTGAACTGCAGCCAATTCTGCGACGTAAACAGAAGCAGGATTATCGAGCTTATGGGAGACGGTTAAATTGTTATTGAAAATACCGAAGCCAGTGGACCCATCAAGAAGTGATCCGTCAGTGTAGAACATATTGTCGCAGTTGATGTTTCGATATTTATTGGAAAAAATTTTGGGGATCTGCTGCACGCGTAAATGATCCGGGATTCCACGAGTTTCTTCTATCATGGATGTATCGAAAAACACAGTAGAATCCGAAGTATTTGATAAGTTGACACGATTTGGAATATTCGAAGAAGGGTTAATATTTTGGGACATGTGATTGAAATACAATGTCATAAAACGGGTTTGAGAATTAAGCTCGATTAACCTTTCAAAATTTTCAACCACAGGACGGTTCAAGACCTCACATTTGATAAGAATGCGAGAAGACAGACTCCAGAAGCGGTTTTTCAATGGTAGTACTCCAGCTAAGACCTCCAAACTCATCGTATGGGTCGACTGCATGCAACCCTAGGCGATACGCAAACAACGATATTGTATTCGCTCCAGTTTGATCAAATGTGTGTTTGCTGCGGAGCGGAAGCTGAAACACCCGTACTCAATGACAGACAATATCGTTGTTTGGTAAAGCCTTATAAGGTCTCCTGGGTGGGGGTTTTGTGTACCAAAACCTGAGAAATCGTTTTACCCATTAATTGTGTTTGAAGCTGAGCAGGTTCATGCTTCCTAGAAAAAATAACAGGAGGGTTATGTACAAAGCCAAGACCGCAAGGTTGAAGTAGAATACTTTTACAAGAAAGATAACCCGGCTGCTTTCGTGTCAGTCATTTTTATGTGTTATGGTTTTTATGTCATCCTGAAAAGGACAATTTGTTGTTCAAAAATTTATCGATAGCTATCGATAGGAGTAAGAAATCATCGATAACTATCGATAGCCATATCAGTCGATATTTCCCATCCTTACTCTTATACTGACAAAGAGGTCTATGTTCGACTGTGCTTGGGAAGCAATCATGTTAACGACCAATCAGATGAATCGAATTTTGCGCTTCAACAAGGATTGACCATTTCCAATAATATAGTAAATTGCTTGTCATGATTGGGGCTTGTTTTTAAATTTTGATTATGCGAAAAATTGATTTTTATGCAGCTAATGAAAGTTTCGGCTGTCGTGTTCATGACTGAACGAAAAGATAATTCAGTACGTTCTGAGACACGGAGATAAAGTGAAATTTATAACTTTTTAAAATTTAAAAATGTGAATTAAATCATTAAAAAATATTAGCTCTTCAATCAAGTTTTCATTTCATCCTGAAAAGGACAATTTGTCGTTCATTTTAGTATCGGATAAGATGCCGATCACATCTTTGCGTTATCACTGATAGTACGAATAAAGTATTCCTAGTGATAAAATAAACAGTGAAAAGCTGATTTAACACACAAAACTAGACGGCTCACGTGTTGTCAAAAAGAGTCAACTTTTCATTGAATGCATTTACTAGTGCCCACTATCGCACAGAGACTGCATTTCACTAAAGTGCCGCACTGCATCAGCCGCTATCGATGCTGAGATCCGCTGCAACTAGTTCGCTATCGATAGCCATGCCACAGTTGTGGCCGCTATACGCTGCCATTGGTATCCACTGTCCCTGCATCAGCTGGCCCAGTTGCTATCGTTGCTGGAATCCGCTGCAACTAGTACGCTATCCATTGCTACGCCACAGCTGTGGCCGCTTTCCGCCATCGCTGGTATCCACTGCACTGCTAGTGCTGCTGCTAAAGGAGGACGACTGCTGTTGTCGCTGTCTAGAACTATGAGCGGCTTCGGCTGAAACAGGCTCTTAAATAGGCTAAATAGCATGTTTAAAATTGCAAGGTATATGATTCTGCCGACCGTGCTTGGGAAGCAATCATATAACGACCAATCAGAGGTCGAATTTTTCGTTTTGACAAGGCTTGACTATCTTCAATAGTACAATAGTGTGAATAATAAAATTACAATTATCTTCTTTCGGGAAGAATCTTAGAAGATTTTCCAATCTATTGCTGCAAGAACGAAGGAAATCTACCGAATACTAACCGATTTATTAGCATTTGAAATTGGACATATTATTCACTTTTTCGGTTTTAGATTTTCATTTCACATCCCTATGTAGCCGAACTTCCTGAGAGAAGTATTCTACTTCAAAACTACTATCTCAGTCTTCTCCGGAGAGAATTCGATACCTAGCTGTAAATCCCAAGCAGACAAATTGTCCAAGGTATCTTGCAATGGTCCTTGCAAATCGGCAGCTTTGGCTCCTGTAACAGAGATTACACTGTCATCTGCAAGTTGTCTTATCGTGCATGAATTTGCCAGACGTTCGTCGATGTCATTTACATAAAAGTTGTAAAGAAGGGGGCTTAAACATGAGCCCTGGGGAAGACCCATGTAGCTAATGCGAAAAGTTGCCAAATCGCCGTGCGTAAAATGCATGTTCTTTTCGGTCAGCAAATTGTGCAAAAAAATGTTCAAAATTGGAGAAAATCCTTGTCGGTGAAGTTTACCCGAAAGAATGTCAATAGAAACGGAATCAAAATGCCCCCCCCCCCCTTAATGTCCAAGAACGCAGACACCATTTGTTCTTTGCGAGCATACGCCAGCTGAATATCTGTTGAAAGCAACGCAAGACAATCATTCGTCCCTTTGGCACGGCGGAAGCCAAATTGAGTATCTGATAGTAGACCATTTGATTCGACCCAGTGGTCTAAACGACGGAGTACCATTTTTTCCATCAATTCCCGGATACAGGATAGCATTGCAATCGGCCTATAAGAGTTGTGATCAGAAGCTGGTACCCCTGGTTTTTGGATGGCGATCACCTTCACTTGCCTCCAATCCTGCGGTACAATGTTTTGCTCCAGGAACTTTTTGAACAAGTTCAACAAGCGCCTCTTGGCATTGCCGGGTAGATTCTTCAACAAGTTGAATTTGATTCTATCTAACCCAGGCGCGTTATTGTTACAGGACAGGAGGGCAACTGAAAATTCTGCCATCGTGAAAGGTGATTCTATCGCGTCGTGACCCGGAGACGTATCGCGAACAAAGTTTTGCGCAGGAACAGAGTCCGGACATACTTTCCTGGCAAAATCAAATATCCACCGACTTGAAGACTCCTCGCTTTCGTTGACCGTTACGCGATTCCGCATTCTTCGGGCTGTGTTCCAAAGAGTGCTCATCGATGTCTCCCTCGACGTCTCGTTCACGAACCGACGCCAATATCCGCGTTTCTTTGCTTTAGCCAGGCTTTTAAGCTTGGTATTAAGCTCCGAATACCGTATATAGTCGTCGGGTATACCTCCCTTCTGGAAGGCTAAAAACGCGTCGGATCTTTGCGTGTAGATATCGGAGCACTCTTGGTCCCACCACGGAGTTGGAGGCCGCTCTTTGATCGTTACGCCGGGATATTCCTTCGTTTGGGCTTGCAACGCGGCGTCGAGGATTGAGCCAGCGAGGAGGTTGTATTCTTCAAGTGGTGGATGATGTTGAATCGACTCGACCGCTTTTGAAATCATTTCCTCGTAAAACTTCCAATCGACATTCCGTGTGAGGTCATACGGAATGTCAATTGGTCGCATGCGGGTTGACCCGTTAGTAATTGAAATAAGAATAGGCAAATGGTCGCTACCGTGGGGATCGAGGATTACCTTTCATGTGCAATCCAACCGTAGCGACGTCGAACATAAGGATAGATCCAAAGCGCTTGGGCGCGCTGGAGGTTTCGGGATACTTGTCATTTCACCGTTGTTCAAAATAGTCATGTCGAAGTCATCGCAAAGGTTATAGATTAAAGAGGAGCGGTTATCATTGTAGGGGGAACCCCAAGCCACACCATGAGAGTTGAAGTCTCCCAAAATCGAACGTGGCGAGGGAAGAAGTTCTATTAAATCAAAGAGCAACCGTTGCCCAACCTGTGCTCTGGGAGGAATATATATTGAGGCAATACAAAGCTCTTTACCTTATATTGTCATTTGACATGCGACAACTTCGATGCCTGGAATCGAGGGGAGGTTAATACGATAGAAAGAATAGCACTTTTTAATCCCTAGAAGTACTCCTCCATATGGGGTGTCTCGATCAAGACGAATAATATTAAAATCATGGAAGTTGAGATCAATATTTGAAGTAAGCCAAGTTTCACAAAGGGAAAATGCATCGCATTTGTTTCTATTTATTAAAACTTCAAATGAATCCATTTTTGGTAAAATACTTCTACAATTCCACTGTAAGACAGAGATAGAATCCTTCGTATACGCAGATGAATTAGGCATCGAAGGATACAATCGCTGCAAGGAGGGGCCATTGGGCAGTCAACTGCTTCAAAAATGATCTAACTGTTGGGAGGAATGCTGTTAGAAAAACTTTACTTGGATCGGGTATATTGAAACTTTCAAAGATCCAGTCCACAATGTCAGAGAATTTCACAAATCCAGAGTTTGTTTCATCAACTGGGTGTGCAAAAGGAACAACTGGGGTTTTAGATGTTCCTGGCAGTGCTGGGAACTCCTCCTGGGACTTTAAATTTGTAAGCCCAGGAGGAGTTTGCTTCGGTTTTTCCGCAGCACTGTTTGGTTTGTTTGTAACTTTCATTTCACTTTGGGAAATCTTAGGACCTTTTCGGGGAAGTTTAGGAGAGGAAATATTTTTCCTCTTTCTAGACGCCCCAGGATTGGCATAAGATGTTCCCGCTGGTGAATCGTCAGAGTCGGTTTCATCAGAGAACAACAGATCAAAGGGGTTCGATGTTATGGTAGAAGTGGTCACGGTCTTCTTCAGCATCACAGCGTAAGATCGCTTTGAACGCTCCTTAAGTGACCGCTTGATTTTATCTCTGCGCTGCATGTACACCGGGCATATGGAGAGCTCATGCTGATTTTCCCCGCAGTGAATACATTTTTCAGCATTTACACTGCAAGAATCGTCCGCATGAGTTTCTCCACACTTGCTACATCGTGCCTTATTGCAGCAGTAGGCGGCTGTGTGGCCTAGCTGCTTGCAATTGGTGCAATTCATAACACGGGGTACATACAATCGCACAGGCAGACGAACCCGATCGATCGAGACGTGGCTAGGGAGAGCAGATCCGGCAAACGTAACATGAAACGAGTCTGACGGAGTGTACACTTTTGTGCCGTTGACAAGAGACACAGACCGCAATTGCTTGCAATCTATGATCTTTACTTTTACGTCGTGACACAAAGCATTTTTGAAGCAGCCAAAACCGCTTGCCAAGATACACTCGACCGACAGACTCGAATCGGTTATGACACCGTCGATCTCCACGTCTCGTGCGGGTATATAAACGCGATACTCGCGTGTGAAAAGCTCGGAGCGAGCAATAGCGTTGGCCTGTTCCAGGTCGCTGACCACGACACGGAGCTTGTTGGTTCTGACCTTGGAGATTTCGGTCACGGCCTTGTACCCCTTCGTCAGGTCTTTCGAAATCTGCAGGATGTTTAACGGTTGCGATTTCGGTCCTGCTTTTGGCCGAAAGAAAACAGTAAAGCTGCCCTGAGATCCGTCCGGGTAAAGCCTGGGGCGAGGGGGGACTGGAGAATTAACAGAGGAAGGGTTGGCAGGAGGGACAGGGTCGGAGGGGTTCGGGGATGGTGGCACGTACCTCTTTACTTCTCCTTTCAGCAGGGTTGGTTGTCCGAACGGTCGAAGCTGCAGCCGTTACAGCCAGCAGCACCAATACAGCAGCTCCAAACAGCCACCAGCAGCGAGCCGGGTGTGCGATCACTCAGCACAGCGACACAACTCGCTGTCAACTGTTGGCTTCTTCTTTTTCCTCCTTTGTGTTGAGATTCTCGTCCACTGCTGTAGCACAAATCACTTAGCAGCCAAATCGGCTTACGCACCAGCAAACAGCCACGATGCGAAACGTTGCACAAAGGCGGGCGACCTTGAACCTTCACTCGACCAGGCAAACAATGCCAACACTTGCTCACGCGTCTTTTGTTTTATATTCTTTCGGAGCGATCACCAAACACGTCCGATACTGATGCGTGTTCGGCACAGAATGAGTACGATCGTTTTAGCATGGATTAAAAAACCACTGAATCAACTACAACAGTACGTGCGCAATAGAATCGCTTTGATTCAAGAGCAGACTAGTGAGCATCGATGGAAGCATGTCAGATCGCAGCAAAATCCAGCCGATATTATTTCCCGAGGCCAACTTCCTGAATTTTCTTTAGAACAATCAGCTCTGGTGGAACGGTCCCGAATATCTGAATATGGAAAATTATGAATTAGACGTGCCCGAACCTGTGCCCGATGAAGAGCTACCAGAACTTAAATCCATGGTGACAGTGTCAAACGATGATGGTCTGCTGGCCTATTTCCACAAGCAAAGTAGTTTCCGTAAAACTCAACGAGTCGTGGGATATATTTGCGTTTCGCTAAGAATTGTATGACGTAGCGTGCCGAACGTGAGCTTGGGGCACATTTAACCGTCAGTGAGCTACGCCAATTCTCGAAAACCATTGCATATGTCGTACAGCAGTTCCATTTTGCCGATGAAATCAAGCGTGTTGTCCCAATCAACCGTGCCGAAAACTTGGTAATTTACGGCCGGTTTACGTCAATAGGCTTCTCCGCGTGGGTGGTCGGTTGGATTGCTCGCAACTACCTTTCGAGAACCGTCATCCTATAATATTGCCGGATAAGGATCCGGTGGTGCGACTGCTAGTGCAACAGATGCACATCGAGTTACTCCACGTAGGACAAACTGGACTTTTGAATGCCATGAGACAGCGATATTGGCTTCTGAACGCAAGATCTACCATTCGTTTCATCACCCGTCGTTGCGTCAGATGTTTCCGGACCAATCATACCACCACCAGTCAGCTAATGGGAAACCTGCCAGAGTCAAGAGTAGTACCTTCCACTCCGTTCGCTGTAACAGGTGTCGACTATGCCGGGCCCTTTTGGACGAAACAAGGATCGCGTCGACCTGCAATAGTGAAATCATACGTAGCAGTGTACGTTTCTATGACGACTAAGGCCGTTTACCTGGAAGCCGTATCCGATTTGAGCACCGATGCTTTCCTGGCTTTTCTTCAACGACTGATAGCTCGACGGGGCATGATTCGGTAGTTGCACTCGAATAATGCTACTAATTTCCGAGGCGCCAACCATGACTTGAGAGCATTTTACCAGCAATTCTATAATCAACAATTCGTTGAGTCGATTCAGTCTTTTTGTAGCAGCCGTGAAATCGAGTGGCACTTCATCCCACCAGATGTCCCTGAATTTGGCGGTTTGTGAGAAGCGGCGGTGAAACCCTGCAAAATTCATCTAGAACGTATTGTCGGTAACGTGAAGTTGACTTTTGAGGAACTAGCGACAGTCTTAGCACAGATTGAGGCTGTCATGAATTCCAGACCGCTGTTTACCATCTCCAAATGATCCAGCAGATCCACTAGTGATCACGCCAGCTCACTACCTCATCGGTCGACCACTTACAGCTCCCGCTGAACCATCGTTAGGAAATGTCAAGGTTTCTCGTTTGGGCCGCTGGCAGCATCTCCAGCTTCTCCGTGAAGAATTTTGGCGTGCTTGGAGCCGAGACTATTTAAACACCCTACAACCCAGGAAAAAGTACCTACGAGAGATTCCCAACGTTCGTGTCGGCATGATTGTGCTACTGCATGATCGAAATCAACCTCCCCTTAATTGGAAACTAGGTCGCATCGAAGAAGTCTACCCTGGCGATGATGGGCTTGTACGAGCAATAGATGTCTTCTCTAACGGTCACCATTTTCGACGTCCAATCTACAAGGTTTCAATTCTACCGATTGAGGACAACCAATTAGTTGGAAACTCCGACGATCGTCGAGTTTCGCAACCGGGGGAGGATGTTTCGTTTCCCCACCAATACTAACCACGACCAATCAGCATCGAGCAGCATCTATGCGAGCCACCGCAGCTGCTATAAAAGAACTCTCTGAAAGAGAAAGCGTTCATTCAGTTTTTTATCGCGCAACCATTCACATCGTAGCAGCAGTAGCAGAAGATATATATGAAGAGAATAAATAGTTGGTAGCATAGCAGCAGAGTTGTTTTCCTGCATTCTTCTTCCTTTGGAGCTGAGCAAAAGGCAATTCCCCCAGTTCTTTTCAGGACTAATACGAGTTAATTTTTGAGCGAATTGCAAAAACCGTTCCCCTCTGGTGTTTACAGTCCACCACAAGACGTTCCAAGTGTAGGTAACGACCTACCAGGATTGTGTGATATACTAGAACTCCAAACACAACCTGTACACGTTCATACGCGGAATCACCTCAAGAAAGATGAAAAGGGATTGATTTATTAAACTCACATTTTTTTCTTAAATACGACCCTGTGTAACTTAGAGCGGAGAGGCTTTCCCCCCCGTTCTTGGGCTACCGTCTATCTAGTTATCCTATTCTGGCCTATAACATTCCTTAGCCCGTCTCGTTCTTCACCCTTACTTTTTAGTACATTTGGCTGCTTGCCGAGAACATTAGAACGCGCGCATCGGAGCACGTGCGAGAGTGTATCATACTCACGCGCGCGCGCAATCGTGAGTGACCGAGAGTAATCGTGAGTGACCGAGAGTAATCGCGAGCGACCCCGAGTGACGCTGCGTCGCCGGCTTCGGTTGCGTTTGAGTTGAATTGAAATGTATTCATAGCGTGGCGTAATCGGTTGGTATGTTTGCATCATAAAAAAGGTTCTGTTCGGTTATTGAGCACTTTTAAAGTCAACAGCGGTCATATTTGTTCAACAATTTATATCAAAGGTGTTTTGTTATTGATTAACAAGAATGCTCTGGAATGTTTTGTTATTGCAAGGTGTTTCCTGCGTTTAATTAAACTCCGCAACCGGTCACTGTTCTAGTTTATATTAAAACTGCTTGATCCGCCGTGTTGAGTAATCACGGCAGCAGGCTATTACGTTAGTTTACATTTTGCTTGGTTTTTTTCACTAAATTCAGCGGAAGGCTGAAAATTCTGATGTGCCATGCTTCGTGACGGAACATTGGGTAACCTACGCGAGGTGTTTCGTCACATTTCGCCACTCTTCCTAGGTGATTATTTATCTGGAAGAATTGATAATCAAATGTCTAGTTACGTTGGTCACTAGGCGTGTCTAATACTCTTTATAAAATTTTTTTTTTGTGTTTTTTTGTTTTCTTAGCGTTTCTATACAGTTTTGTCTCATATACATATTCGTTTTATCTGATATGCCTTGTTTCATCGTTTCTATATAAATTACAATTTCAAACATGGAATTTTCTTCATACAAAATAGAAACCATAATTCGGCGGGGTTCCGCCAGGCACCCGTCGTCGTGGTTGCCATGTGTAGTCGCGAGCCATTTGCTCTGCGCGTGAGCCCCAGCGCTCATGTTATTGCTGGTACACTGAGCCCAGTGACTTTTGCTGTCGTGAATTGTCCTTACTCGGCAGAAAATGTTGGACGTTGTCTAATGAACTCCCTTTGGCTATAGGCTGTCAGCTGATTGCGTTGGCTTGACCTACTTTTTGCCTCTGGGTGTCGTACACTGCCCTTTTTGTTTCTTTGTTCAAATTTGTTCTACGAAAAGTGCTTTTCTTGGGTTTGTTCTACTTTTTTTGTGGTTTAAGCGAGTCAGTTGGGTTACTGCCCCTTGGTTTCAAATATGTTGTGCAGAAAAAATGATTTTTGCTGGTTCAATCGCGTCAGCTGGGTTACTGCCCTTTGGTTTCCGTTCGGGCGACGTTTTTACTTCGCCTAAGAATCTTGCAGCTTTCTAAGACCTTGTAATGTCTCAATGATGCTACTTTGGGTTAATCTGAGCTACGCCAGACCAATGGCTAATAGCTGGTTAGCTCACATCTTTTCCTTTAATGTTTTTCTCTTTTTCCTTGTCCGTGAGCCGAGCTGGGCTCACTTCGTTGGGTTTATAAATCTCTTTTCGGTATGAGAACCGGAAGGCTGGGTGTTATCTTCTCCTCGATGCTACTCCCAATACCTCACTAGCCATCGACTCCCCCACCGTCCACTCTCCTATTGCCGCTTTCTGTCGCGTCCTGGCGACTCGGTGTCACGGTGAGTCTGCGCTCGTTGATCTGCTCAGCTCGTCGTTCTGAGGTTTGGTTTCTCGTTTTCTTAAGTGCTAACCCTGCTAAGCAAGTGGTGCATATATTTTGTTGCCATCAATTCTCTCTTTTTTTTGTATTTTCCCACCTACTGTGTAAAACTATATTCACTCGCGTACGGGCTTCTTATTTTATATTATCTAATCTACGCTTCTACTTACAATCTATGCCCGCTTATAATTTCGATTAATCCATAGTTTGAGATATCTTCCCCTACTAAAGTGTACAATAAGAAATATTTTTGTCTTGAATTACAACTCATCGTCAAAGTATATAAAATTATCTTCAAAGTATATCAACATTAAACTTGATACATTTACCGCGAGAATACAATCGTTTTTGTTTCATTTCGTTTCGTTTCATAAATCTTACCGTCGTGTAGCAAAATCTGCTCATCATTACAATTTTACATCTTTTCTAAATATTTTTTTCTTGTTATCGGATTTACAAATCTGCGCAACTTTGTTTTGTAAATAAATCTTTCCGTTGTTTCAATAAACCAATGTACATATACTCGTTTGTTTTCAAATTTGTCATTTCGCTAATGATGCGCTCATATCCGATTCACAATATAACTTCTCTTTTTCATGATAATATTTTTTTTCACCGTTGTATTTCTTTTTTGACGTGGGACTACGTCTTTCTTCACTATACTAAGGTACGTTCTGGGAAAACTGGATTGAACATGTAACGTTTTTGGTTGGCGGAATGAAAGATTTTAGATGCTTTTTTGAAGTAGAATACTTCTCTCAGGAAGTTCGGCTACATAGGGATGTGAAATGAAAATTTAAAACCGAAAAAAGTGAAAAATATGTCCAATTTCAAATGCTAATAAATCGGTTGGTATCCGATGGATTTCCTTCGTTCTTGCAGCAATAGATTGGAAAATCTTCTAAGATTCTTCCCAAAATAAGATAATTGTAATTCTATTATTCACACTATTGTACTATTGAAAATAGTCAAGCCTTGTCAAAACGAAAAATTCGACCTCTGATTGGTCGTTATATAATTGCTTCCCAAGCACGGTCGACAGAATCATATACCTTGCAATTGAAAACATGCTATTTGGCCTATATAAGAGCCCGTTTCAGCCGAAGCCGTTCATAATAGTTCTAGACAGCGACAACGACAGTCGTCCTTCCTTAGCAGCTAGCCCTGTGGTTGGTCACCACGTCTCAGGAGCAGCGCGGTTCTTCTCAGCGTGTGTCGCCAGACTGCCATTATTCCCTTCGTGTTGGGGGCCCCAACTTGGGGCAGCATGAAGATTGCCATCAGGAAATTCAATTTGGAAAATCAAAATGCCTTGTTCAGGGCAAATAAACAAGTCATTGAAAGTTATTAATTTTTGACAACGCAAGCAAACATTCTGTGTTGGATCCTAGCAATTTAAATCTCTCGCACCAGTTTACTGAATGTGAAATAGCTTCCACAGTGCATGTTGTCCGTGTATCTTAATTCCCCCACTGTTAGGGCAGCTCAAAAGTTGTGATCAGCCACCGATTTTGAACCGCAAAATGCCTTTTTCAAGGCAAATAAACAAATAATTGAAGGTTAATAATTTTCTGGCATCAACACAAGCAGACATTCTGTGCGGAATGCAATCATTCTGTTGTAGTTGTATGATTTTTTTTTACTTTATTTAGTAAACCTCCCACTGTAGGGGCAGCGCAAAGGCTGCGATCAGCATAACCGACTTTGAATAACAAACTACCCTGTTATACCGCATTCACAAAGACAGTTAGGCCTCTGCGAACGCGAGCGATGGGGCAAGAAACTTGCCGTAGGTGAATAAACAGCTTTCTTTACGGCTGTTCGGCATTCTGGATTTTGGCAATCAAAACTTCTGCTGGGTGTCTGATTTTCAGTGTGAAAACAGCCTTCAACTTTGTTGTCAGAGTGCCTGACTACGATTTGGTAATATTGTTTGAGTCAAATGTTTACAAAATTTTGCAATATTCCTCTTTCTCCCATTTAATAAAACAGGTAATACGATGCCTTCGTCATACGCAAGTTCACCATAACTCCCGCTCTCGGCGTAACACAGAGATGCAATCAGCGTCATATCCGATTTTAAATTCAACAACAAACTGTCCTTTTTAGGACAACCAAACAAATGAATTGATGAATTAATATTTTCTCGTTCTAAGCTTTAACCAAAAGTTATATATCTTAATTTGAATTCACATGTACATGTACTCTGACTGTTGAAACTTGTTTGTGTCGCAAAGAGTTTGTTCTTTTCCTGTTCAGTGAGGTCGTATTTATATGTGCAAACTGAAGTTGAGTAGTACTTCAACTTTATTTGCACAGAATTTTCAATACTGCCAATGAGCGGTCAACATTTATTTGCTAGGAAAAAATACCGACACGCAAACAAGCCGGGTTATCTTTCTTGTAAAAGTATTCTACTTCAACCTTGCGGTCGTGGCTTTGCACACAACCCTCCTGTGATTTTTTTTTTAGAAAGGGGTGGGGGGAATGTTTGTAATGATTTATTTATGTACTAATATCTATTCAGAATTAATATTGTGTGCTCTGCCACAAATGGTGACATTTCAACACTATTATATATTTGTACGCTTTTTTATATTATTGAATGTTATTAGCTTTCGCAGTTAAGTTAATGTAATTGTAGGAAAAATTATTAAACCTACTTGTTAAGGAAAAAAAGGAATAAAACAAAACTTAAATTAACTTAAAACTATCTTACTGACTATAAAGTGAGCTAATCGTTGCAATTGAGGATTGCAACGATTTTTGTCGGAATTTGCAGAAAATTTGGCTTGACATATTTTCTAATGTTTCTACATTAGTGAGCCTATGTAGCTCGATCGTGCTAAACCAGGGAGGACGCTTCGAAATCATTTTCAAAAGTTTATTCTGAATCCTTTGAAGTGTCTTCTTCCTGGTTGTACAACAACTTGTCCAGATGGGAACTGCATATAACATTGCTGGCCTAAAAATTTGTTTGTAAATTAACAGTTTATTCTTGAGACAAAGTCTAGAATTCCTGTTGATAAGAGGATATAAACATTTGATATACTTATTGCACTTTGACTGGATATTTCCAATGTGCTCCTTGAAAGTAAGATTCTTATCATAAATTAGCCCTATGTATTTAACTTGATCAGACCAATTTAAGACCACACCGTTCATCTTAATAACGTGGTTATGGGTGGGTTTAAGAAATGAAACTCTTGGCTTATGAGGAAAAATAATTAACTGTGTTTTAGAAGCATTAGGAGAAATCTTCCATTTCTGCAAGTATGAAGAAAATATATCTAAACTTTTTTGCAGCCGACTGCATATAACACGAAGGCTTTTTCCTTTTGCGGAAATGCTTGTATCGTCACAAAACAGAGATTTCTCACAACCTGGTGGTAAATCAGGAAGATCAGAAGTAAAAATGTTATATAAGATTGGGCCCAAGATACTCCCCTGAGGCACACCAGCTCTAACAGGCAATCTATTAGATTTACCATTTAGATAGTTAACCTGAAGAGTGCGGTCAGTTAAATGACTTTGTATCATTTTTGTAAGGTAAAGCGGAAAACTGAAATTTGACATTTTAGCTATTAAACCTTTATGCCAAACACTGTCGAATGCCTTTTCTATATCTAGTAGAGCTGCTCCAGTCGAATAGCCTTCAGATTTATTAGTTCGAATCATATTTGTTACTCTAAGCAACTGATGAGTAGTGGAATGCCCATGGCGAAAACCAAACTGCTCATTTGCAAAAATTGAGTTCTCATTAATATGTGTTATCATTCTATTGAGAATTATTCTTTCAAAAAGTTTACTAATAGAGGAAAGTAAACTAATTGGTCGATAACTTGATGCTTCAGCTGGATTCTTTTCGGGTTTTAAAATTGGAGTGACTTTGGCATTTTTCCATTTCGTAGGAAAATGTGCTAGTGCAAAGCATCTGCTAAAAATTTTTACCAAGAAATTTAAAGAGTTTTCGGGGAGTCTTTTGATGAGGATATAGAAAATCCCATCATCTCCTGGTGCTTTCATGTTTTTGAATTTTTTGAGAATAGTTCGCACCTCATTCAGGTTTGTTTCCAATACCTCTTCAGAAAGAAATTCTCAGGTGGTGATCTGATCATACTTTTGGTTTATTTCATTTTCAATAGAACTTACTACGTTCAAATTGGAGTTATGAACACTCTCAAACTGCTGAGCAAGTCTTTGAGATTTTTGTTCATTCGTTAGAAAAATGCAATCACCGTCTTTAAGGACTGGAATTGGCTTCGAAGGTTTCTTAAGAACCTTCGAAAGCTTCCAGAAAGGTTTTGAATAAGGTTTTAGTTGTTCAACTTCTCTCATGAAATTCTCATTTCGCAAGAGAGTGAATCTATGTTTAATTTCCTTTTGTAATTCTTGAAAAATAATTTTCAAAGCAGGATCACGAGATCTTTGGTATTGACGTCTCCGTATGTTCTTCAAACGTATAAGAAGTTGAAGTTCACTGTCAATAATTGATGCATTAAATTTCACTCGAGCCTTAGGAACTGATAAATTCCGGGCATTGAGTATTAGGCTGCTAAAATTATCTAATGCTCTGTCAATGTCAGCACTATTTTGTAAAATAAGATCATCATTCAAATTTTCTTCGATCGTAGAACGATATCTATCCCAATTGGCTTCGAAGGTTTCTTAAGAACCTTTGAAAGCTTCCAGAAAGGTTTTGAATAAGGTTTTAGTTGTTCAACTTCTCTCATGAAATTCTCATTTCGCAAGAGAGTGAATCTATGTTTAATTTCCTTTTGTAATTCTTGAAAAATAATTTTCAAAGCAGGATCACGAGATCTTTGGTATTGACGTCTCCGTATGTTCTTCAAACGTATAAGAAGTTGAAGTTCACTGTCAATAATTGATGCATTAAATTTCACTCGAGCTTTAGGAACTGATAAATTCCGGGCATTGAGTATTAAATTGCTAAAATTATCTAATGCTCTGTCAATGTCAGCACTATTTTGTAAAATAATATCATCATTCAAATTTTCTTCGATCGTAGAACGATATCTATCTCAATTAGTCTTGTGATAATTTAACACAGATCTAGTGGGATTTAAAATAGTTTCAAGGGAAATAGAAGATGTTATGGGAAGATGATCAGAATCAAAGTCAGCATGGGTTAATAAATCACTGCATGAATGACTTTGATTTGTTAGTACCAAATCAATTGTAGATGGATTCCTAATAGAAGAATAACATGTAGGACCATTTGGAAATAAAACTGAATAAAATCCAGCCGAGCAATCATTAAACAATATTTTTCCATTGGAATTGCTTTGAGCATTATTCCAAGATCGATGTTTCGTATTAAAATCACCGATGATTAAAAATTTAGATTTATTTCTTGTGTGTTTTTGCAAATCTCCCTTGGAATAATTTTTTCGCTCACCAGAGCATTGAAAAGGCAAATACACTGCGGCTTGTTTCAATTTCAATTCCCAAACTCTCGATAACTTTGGTTTTAAGATGGGGTAAAACACGATGTTTTATTCGACGGTGGATAACTATTGCAACTCCACCACCGGCAACATCAGTTCTATCAAACCTATGAACCATGTAATTTGGGTTCTTTTTTAGTTTAATATTTGGCTTTAAAAGCGTTTCAGTCACAACTGCAATATGCACATCGTGGACTGTTAAAAAATTGAAAAATTCATCTTCTTTCGCTTTTAAAGAGCGAGCATTCCAATTTAGAAAATTTACAGCATTATTTAAAATCATTGCTGAATTTCAATTTCATAACAATATTAGTTGTAAATTTATACCTTCTTGAACAGCCTCGTACATCGAGTTACAGTTCAACAAAACGGACATTAGCTGCAGCATGGATTGTTGTAGGTATTCAATCTTTTCTGGAGTTGGACTACCTAAATCAATACTGGCTGACTTTTCAGCACCAAACACGAATGGTTTGTTACTGTTTGAATTTGAAATATTACCTGTAAGGACACTGGCATATGAACAGCCTGGTGTTGCCTGAACAGAATTTTTTGTCTGAAATTTGTTATCTGAATTTAAATTATTACCTACAGACACACCTGCTAATGAAAGTGATGCCTGAACAGTATTGAAAGTCTTTTGTATACCCACATTGACAACAGGTTGCTTAGAATTCCTACGTTGTCTGGAAGCAATAATTTTTGACCTTACAGGACAATTAAAGAAATAAGATTTGTGATTTCCCCCACAATTTACACATTTGAAACTATTAGTGGTCTCTTTCACGGGGCAGATATCTTTCGTGTGACCAGTGTCACCACAAATCATACAGTTTGCTGCCATATGGCAGTTTCGAGTTCCATGACCATAGGCTTGACAATTCCGACATTGAGTAAGATTATGGATTTCTCCATGTCTCTTGAAATTTTCCCCCTTTATTCGCACGTTAAATAAAACACGTGCTTTTTCCAAACATTTCAAATTATTTACTTTAGTACGATCAAAATGTACTAAGTAATTTTCCTGGTGTATTGCAGTTTGATTAATTTTGGCATTCGCCTTTCGTTTCATCAAAATTACTTGGTTGGGAGCAAAACCAAGTGATTCTGACAAACATTCTTTAATTTCCTCAATAGTTTGGTCATTTGAAAGACCTTTCAAAACAGCCTTAAACGGTCTCTCGTTTTTGGCATCAAAAGAATAAAATTTATACATCTTTTCAGTTAAATACTGTAAAAGATGTTTATGGCCATCAAGAGATTTGGCCAAAATACGAATTTCGCCTTGGCGGCCAATTTGAAAATCAATTTTCACATCCGACAGAAACGATGAAAGCTCTGATCGAAATGCTTTAAAATTTGCTACAAATACCACAATAGGTGGAACTTTAACCTTCTTCATAACGGCTTTATGCTCAGTATGAGAAGTTTGAATTTCTTGATCCCCAACGAAAGAAAGAATATCATACCTGTTAGTCGAAATTTCAGTGTCACTTGGAGGAGATGCCTCACGTTTCCTTGAAGCCGCATCAAAGCGAGCTTTTTCATTTTTTCCAGGCATAGCTGGAAAACTTCACTACACTTTCACTTCACTATAGAATTTAAGTAGAAATATCTCAAACCAAATTTATTCACTAAACACTCGTTAACGTTAAAAACAAATTTATTACTTTGCGTTTCAACAGGTAGTCTTTCAAGAAGATTGCCTGTTGAAAGCGAAAAACAAAATTTCAATATCTCTCGGTAGTCTAAGACTTAGCCTCGAGCTGTTGGTAAAATGCGACCGTACTGTAGGACAGTTCAAGTCGATCTGATTTTAGATGCTAATAGCGCTCAAACAACTGTTCCAATTTTAATAGTTAATATACCGTTGGAAAGCGAAAACATACAAGATTTGTATAACATGATAATTTTAGTTGCCATTTTCTTATTACTCCGTGAAAATTGCGGGAAAGTTTGAAGGTCGTATATCCACATACATTTTCATACGATTGGTATATTTCCCTAACGCAGACTTCAAAAACATAGACGAAATGATTTCACACATTCAGTCATTGGCTAGCAATGCCAGCCAATTGGCATCGCATTCATCACCCAACGTAAGCGACGAAGAAAGAAAGCAGAGATGCTTCCACGTGATTGGTTCTTCCCCCAATCACCCAAGTTCCCCACACTGAGTGACGCTATAAAAGGACATTCCGTGTTGAGAGAAGATCATTCCCTTGTCGACCGTCAAAGCGAACAGTTCGGCTTCCCTTCTATCTGAGTTGGACCCCACCAGTGGTAATCTAATTCAGATATCGTTGTTGGAATACAGCCCGAAACTGGACGTGATCGGCACCGGGGACCATTGGAAGACTTGGAAGCCGTTTGGATGCTGCCGATAGTAATTTGTGTAGGTATAGTGTGTCGTATACCAAGTGTGTGTATCTGAGTAGCATTAGCGTGTGTATGTGTGTGTGTGAGTGGCGTGTGTATGTGTGTGTGTGAGTAGCCTGTGTATGTGTGTGTGAGAAGCGTGTGTATGTGTGTATGTGTGTGTGTGTTTGTGTGTAAGTAGCGTGTGTATGTGTGTGTGTGAGTAGCGTGTGTGTGTGTGTATGTGTGTGTGTGTGAGTAGCGTGTGTAGCGTGTGTGTGTGTGTGTGAGTAGCGTGTGTATGTGTGAGTAGCGTGTGTGTATGTGTGAAAGTGGCGTGTGTATGTAAGTGGTGTGTGTATGCGTGTGTGTGTGTGTAAGTAGCGTGGGTGTGTCTGAGGAGCGTGTGCTTGTGAGTAGTGTGTGTGTGTATATGGTTTATGACAGGTGTATGTGTTTTTTTTTGTTCATGTTGATTCATGTTGTTGATTTGGTGTGTGTTATACACTATGGCTATGGCAGGATCAAATCTTTACACCCACAATAGTCCCACGTCAAGCTCACGTTTGTGCACTCAAGCACATACCCTTTAACTTTTTTTTCTTAAATGACTTTCTCTTAGTCTTTCTCCAGGTCATTGGATCTCGGTTTAACTTTCGTATCAAATAATCGTCTTCACATCATCTGTCTTTTAAGTCTTTAAGTATCGGTCTATCGGTCATTCTTTCATCTCATTATCTTGGAATAACCTCTCGTCGGTTATAAGTTTCTCTCATTCTCTCTGTCTCGTTTATTAACTAGTACTTCGTTTCAATACATTTTTTTCTTGTTTTTAACTAAAAAAAACTGTCTTAATTTCGTCATCACAAAAACTCTCGCTATTCTTTTGTCTTATTTTCGTCATCTTGTCTATACCGTCGTACTTACGTTCTACTTACACTTCACCAAGAATGCAGTTACCTGCATCTACCTCTCCCCCTCCGAAGGTGCGACTACCTGTTGCTAGTGATTCCTGAAAGATAAGAAGGTTAGTTAAAAGTAGAAAGGAAACCATCTCACACACTCAATCATTCTGGGTTAGCTTTCACACGCATGAATCGTCTCGTGTATTTATTTAATTCGTTTCCAAAAATAGATGTCCTTTCTTTTATGCATCATGTTTTTTTATCTCATCCCAGAGTCGGGATCTAATATTATCATTTGTATAAAAAAAACAAAAAATTTTCCGATTTTAGTATCGTTTGATTTACCGCATGAATTGTAGCCCCCCGTGTGTGCTATACGGCTACGTCATTTTAGTCATCTAAAATTTTCACTATTTCTAATTGCCCTTCTTGTTACTTCCCGTTCGTCTTTTATTGGGCCATTGGCCATTTTTTCCTTGCGTCTGTAAATTCAACCACGTCTTTTTATTTAATTTTTTTTTTCAAGTAACGTCACGCCCTTTTGACACTTGTCCATCAAAGGCTTTCCATAATTTCGGCGACTTTTCATATTTCATCACGCCAGTTTAATGTTCCATCTTCCCGTTTAATTTTTGCTCAGCCTTTGAATCTTGTCATCAAATGGCTCTAGATATTTTCGGCGACTTTTTCTATTTTCCTCACGCCTTTATTGTACACTTCCAACATTTCATGCATTCTCGTTTTCGGCGATTTTCTCTGATTCCTTTCGCCTTTATAATTTTCTTTCCATATTAATATCTTTTTCTGTTAAGGCCCCGAGCTTGTTCAGATAACGGTGGCTTCTGTCAAATTAGTCTTCAATATTTCCTGTCAGGCTTACCGTCAGTCATTATATTTTTACCCTACATGTCTGTCTTTCAGTCTTCTGCATGTTTTTTTGTTTTAATTAAATTCATCTTCCTTCTTAGATTTTTGACATACAAAACTCAATGACACAATGCTTTCGTCGCCTTTCCTTCTGTTGCTCTTTCTCTTTATATATATGTTATTAGCATTTCGTGTGTTTTCAAAAGAAAGAACACTAGCGCCTAATTTTAAAAAAATCCGCCTCAGAGGCATTATTGACCACTACTTTTCATATCACTCATTGTTTAAGTAACCCGTTTTGCGCGTTGTTTTTTGTTTTCTGAACCATGAAAGAAACCCCTAACAAAACATGACCTTATAATGAACCTACCGTTTTGATTCAAACCTCGAACAGTCCCAAACTTCGAACACTCAGCGATTACGTTGAAGTGTTCGGAACCTGAATCAAAGCCGATTTCTAAACTCTCCTTGTTTTCATGTACGAAGCGTGTTTAAATCGATATAAATAGCACTTAACTGCAATAACAATAAAATAACAAACTTGTTAAACTATTAAGGTCGATAAAAAAAATCATTTTTTTAGTTTATTCTACAGTGCAAGAAGTTAAATCTTAGCTCAAGTGTTCGAAATTTGTTGCATTACGGTATATAAAATTTATAGAAATCAGCATCCCTCGCGCACATATTGCCGAAAGCCATGCGCGGATCACTGTGCTATGCATCGTCGGCAAAATGCGCCGGTCAATGCACGACACAAATATTACTGTTTATATTTTTTTCCAGGTGTACTTGGCTCGCTGTTTGCCCCTAACCGTTCACTCTTTATTATTTTTAATACCTTATTTTTTCCCTTTTGAATGACAAATGCGTTGATGATTATTTGCTTTTCCCTAACAAATTGAAATATTAGAAGCTATCTATACCTATTTACGACCATATTACATTTAATCCGTGTATGTATGATCCGGTACTCTCTTCGTTTATATGCAAATTTACTTTTCATAATAATACCCTATATATATATATATATACAAGACCAGCATTCACATGAATCTACTCCCTTACATAACATCCAAACAGGGTCATTTTATCTTTCCCCAAAAAAAATACATTTCCTAAAAAAAAACATACTTAATGTCAATTCCTACCCTAAGCCGCGCGTGAATGCGTTTTTAATGTTTGCATGCGGCGCTTGCTGGCTGCGTTCGTATGCCGCTCCCGGTATGGTATGTTTTCTCCAAATTCCTCGTACAGGTTCTGCTTGACCTGCCGCCAAGTATCCGCTCTTTCTTTGTGTATTGCGGCAGTTGCTGTGCCATTCTGGGAACGTGTACTCCATTCAAAAAAAAAAAAAAAAAATAAAAACTACTCTTCTTGATAAAAAAAAAAGAAAATAGTCCCAAAGTTACTTTTTATATAACTGTAAATTAATTCCAAGCTCTTTCCAAAGACTTTGAGTGCCCAGGTGTAAACCATTTGGCGCTAGAACTTCAACGTTTATTTTTATCAATTTAATGAATAATTTCAGGTTTTAATAGTAAATAAATGATTATTGAACTAATCATTTTTATTTAGTGTAATTAAACCCATTTTACAACTAATCAAAGTTTGTGAATGTTTACATCAAACGGCGTAAGGTGCCATTCTTTATTCATGAAAAAATATGTTAACCTCGTAGCCTAAAATCCAACCCGCTTGTCATGCGCCGTAGCCTTGACCGTGAATTTTCACAGCTGACCAGATTCAAGCGTCACGCTTAAATTTGTTTATTTTATTTTCTGCCGACGTTGCAGAAGTCAGCCATTAAAATAATAACTGTTTACAATGGACATGTAAAAACTCCGCCCATTTACTACGCTTTGCTCCTGTTAATGCTTTGTCGACGTCATATTTTATTTCTTTGTCGTTTTGCTTGCGGATCTGCCGCCAGGCACTGTTTGTTAGTTCAATCGAAAATACCGTTTTTGTCTTGTAATTCTAATCGTCAGTTTCACGTGCGCGGAAGAATAAGAGAACAAAAAATGGAAAAACTAGGAACTTACCCGATTAGATGATTCATCCTCACGTTGCTCTGGCTTCCGTGATCGATTTTTGTCTAAAGTCCTAGGTCCTCTTTTCCTGCGGAATTCTTTTCCTTTCCAAAGCGTATGTTTGTCTTCAAGCACCCCTCTAATCACTGCGACGAAAAAGTCTTTTTTATTTTTTATAGAACTCCAATAACGGTGTGTTCGTGGCTTTATGACTTTTGTAATATTCAAATTGGATTGTAATGTTCACTAGCTCGCCCAATTTTTGATTGGAAAAAATGATCACTTGTTCAACTTGCACACTTTTCGTCCTTATAGTTTTAAATTTAGATTATTTAGCCTCTACAACGTTTTTATTATCAGTTCTGTGTTTTGAACACTTCGTCAATTAGTACACATATATCACTCCTTTCAAACGTCTTATTAATAGATAATTCACGAGTTTACAATTAATTTAAAGTTTTTCTTGAACACAGGTTTTCTTCCTTAAAACCAACAAATTATCTCGCGTGCACAATTACTTCCGAACTTTGTCTTTGTTTCACCTCACATAGGTGGTTTTGACCGCCTTTCCTAACTGTCAATTATGCTCTACAGCTCGTTTTTTTTTTCATTCAATATTACACTGTCACTTATTCCATAGTTCGATCGAAATCCGTTCACCGAAGAATCATTCACTTTTTTGCGGCTATTGTTTTTTTTTGTTTTCACGAGCTCACTTCTTACAATTTCGCTCCGACAATTACAACTAGATTCGCGGAACTTTTATTCTACCACCGATAGTAAACTTGTCACAATTTCACTTATAATTGGCTATTGCACAATTTTAACTTCCTATGTCCGACGTCTCAAAATTTTTACTTCAAACTATTTTATCGCGTTTTCTTCGTTTGCGAACACTACTTAACTTTTCTGACTTTATACTACTTTGCGCGGTCCGTTTCCTTTTCTAGAAAAAAAAAAACCGTCTGTCACCAAAATGTAGGTAACGACCTACCAGGATTGTGTGATATACTAGAACTCCAAACACAACCTGTACACGTTCATTCGCGGAATCACCTCAAGAAAGATGAAAAGGGATTGATTTATTAAACTCACATTTTTTTCTCAAATACGACCCTGTGTAACTTAGAGCGGAGAGGCTTTCCCCTCCGTTCTTGGGCTACCGTCTATCTAGTTATCCTATTCTGGCCTATAACATTCCTTGGCCCGTCCTGTTCTTCACCCTTACTTTTTAGTACATTTGGCTGCTTGCCGAGAACATTAGAACGCGCGCATCGGAGCACGTGCGAGAGTGTATTATACTCACGCGCGCGCGCAATCGTGAGTGACCGAGAGTAATCGCGAGCGCCCCCGAGTGACGCTGCGTCGCCGGCTTCGGTTGCGTTTGAGTTGAATTGAAATGTATTCATAGCATGGCGTAATCGGTTGGTATGTTTGCATCATAAAAAAAAGGTTCTGTTCGATCATTGAGCACTTTTAAAGTCAACAGCGGTCATATTTGTTCAACAATTCATATCAAAGGTGTTTTGTTATTTAATAACAAGAATGCTCTGGAATGTTTTGTTATTGCAAGGTGTTTCCTACGTTTAATTAAACTCCGCAACCGGTCACTGTTCTAGTTTATATTAAAACTGCTTGATCCACCGTGTTGAGTAATCACGGCAGCAGGCTAATACGTTAGTTTACATTTTGCTTGGTTTTTTCACTAAATTCAGCGGAAGGCTAAAAATTCTGATGTGCCATGCTTCGTGACGGAACATTGGGTAACCTACGCGAGGTGTTACGTCACACAAGTGCGAACAAAATACTTAAATCACTAACAACCCCCCTTTTAAAAAAAATTCTTCACGTTCATCGTGACTGCAACCGGTTACCTATTTGTAAAAGCGTGCGAATGGAAGAATTTTCAAGGGATTTTTTGGATTTCTTTGTATCAGATGACTCTTCTTGTCACATCTCATCGATATCTAAAGAGTTCCACACACCACATAGTATTCAAATGTGATTTTTACTGACTAAATATCATTGGTAAATTTTTATAACTAACTTAATTGCTAACTTATTGGCTATAAAGAGAGCTTATCGTAGCAATTGAGGATTGCAACGATTTTTGTCGAAAATTGTTAATGATTTTATTTGACATAGCTTCTAACCCAAGTAGCTAAACTGGTTTTATCAAAGCTTTATAGCGCTGTTTTGGCTGTATTAAGCGCTATAAAACTTTGATAAAACCATTACTGTTATTAGGGAATGGTTCAACACCAGTAAGTCTATGTAATTCGAGTGTACCAAACCAAGGAGGACGCTTCAAAATCATTTTCAGTATTTTATTCTGAATCCTTTGAAGCGTTTTCTTCCTGGTTGAACAGCAACTTGACCAGATCGGTACAGAATAAAGCATTGCTGGTCTAAAAATTTGTTTGTAAATCAAAAGTTTGTTCTTTAAACAAAGTTTAGAACTCCTGTTAATGAGAGGATATAAACATCTCGTATATTTGATGCACTTGGCTTGTATACTCTCAATGTGCTCTTTGAAAATAAGTTTTTTTATCGTAAATTAGTCCCATGTACTTAACCTTGTCAGACCAACTTAAAATAACCCCATTCATCTTGACAACGTGATTATTGTTTGGCTTGAGGAAAGAGGCCCTAGTCTCATGAGGAAAAATTATCATTTGAGTTTTAGATGCATTGGGAGAGATTTTTCACTTTTGCAAGTAGGAAGAAAAAATATCTAAACTTTTCTGTAATCGACTGCATATGACACGAAGGCTTTTTCCTTTTACGGAAATGCTTGTGTCATCGCAGAACAATGACTTTGTGCATTCTGGAGGCAAATCAGGAAGATCTGAAGTGAATATGTTGTACAGGACTGGGCTCAATACTGAACCTTGGGGCACACCTGCTCTGACAGGAAATCTATCAGATTTTGAATTCTGATAGTTAACCTGCAGAGTTCGATCAGTAAGAGAATTTTTCAAAATTTTGATTAGGAAAATTGGAAAATTAAATGTTTGCAAGTTCGCAATCAAACCTTTATGCCAAACACTGTCGAATGCTTTTTCTATGTCTAGAAGAGCAGCTCCAGTGGAATAACCTTCAGATTTGTTAGCTCGTATCATATTAGTAACTCTGAGCACTCTTTATTATTTATTATTTTTAATACCTTATTTTTTCCCTTTTGAATGACAAATGCGTTGATGATTATTTGCTTTTCCCTAACAAATTGAAATATTAGAAGCCTATCTATACCTATTTACGACCATATTACATTTAATCCGTGTATGTATGATCCTATGATCCGGTACTCTCTTCGTTTATATGCAAGTTTACTTTTCATAATAATACCCTATATATATATATATACAAGACCAGCATTCACATGAATCTACTCCCTTACATAACATCCAAACAGGGTCATTTTATCTTTCCCCAAAAAAAATACATTTCCTAAAAAAAACATACTTAATGTCAATTCCTACCCTAAGCCGCGCGTGAATGCGTTGATGAGTAGTGGAATATGCCCATGGCGAAATCCAAACTGTTCATCTGCAAAAATTGAATTTTCGTTGATGTGTGACATCATTCTGTTAAGGATAATTCTCTCAAACAGTTTACTTATTGAAGAAAGCAAACTGATTGGTCGATAACTTGAAACTTCAGCTGGATTCTTATCCGGCTTTAAAATTGAAGCAGCAATTGAAAATTTTCACTAAAAATTCCATTGTGCTCTCAGGGAGATGTTTGATTAGTATATTAAAGATTCCATCGTCACCAGGTGCTTTCATATTTTTGAAATTTTTAATAATTGATTTAATCTCATTCAAGTTAGTTTCAATTATTTCTGCAGGTAAAAAATTCTGGGAAGAAATTAAATCAAATTGACGTGTGACTTCATTTTCAATTGGACTCACAAAATTCAAATTTGAGTTATGAACACTCTCAAACTGCTGAGCAAGTCTTTGAGCCTTTTGTTCATTGGATACAAGAAAACGTTCACCATCTTTTAAAACTGGAATAGGCTTTGAAGGTTTCTTAAGAATCTTCGACAGCTTCCAAAAGGGTTTTGAATATGGTTTCAATTTTTCAACTTTAGTCTCAAAATTTCAATTTCTCAGAAGAGTAAATCTATGTTTAATCTCTTTCTGTAAATAATTATAAATAGTTTTAAAAACAGAGTCACGAGAACGTTGATATTGACGTCTGCAGACATTTTTCAAACGAATTAGAAGTTGAAGATTTTCGTCAATTATTGGTGAATCAAATTTCACTTGAGCCTTTGGAACAAAATAATTCCTGGCATCAACAATTGCACATTTTAATGCTTCCAAAGCGGAATCAATATTCACTTCGTTTTGCAAATCAAGCTCATTATTGAAATTTCTCTTAATATGAGTTTTGTATCTTTCCCAATTAGCCTTGTTATAATTAAAAAGTAGGAGGGTGGCATTCAAGACACGACCGCATGACGTTGACTACCGTATTCTTAAAAAAATAGTACCGGTCATTTCGTGCCGGTTTCACCCGTTATGCTGGTGGCTGTTAGTAATAAATGGCTACTGCAAAATACTAAAATGGCTGGAATTCTGGACGAGAATAATCGGAAACTGGTACCTTTTGGAGCCACGAAATTTTGTTACAGAAGTTTTGTAAAAGAAGCGTTGCAATTCCCTCTACTATTTGCTTCAATGGAATATTTTTTTTTAAGAATACGGTAGTCAACGTCATGCGGTCGTGTCTTGAATACCACCCTCCTACTTTTTTCCGCTAGCAGCATCATTTGGTAAAACAGAAAATTCAATTAGCCGCTTCTGTACCAAAATTTCGAGGCACCAAAAGGTGCCAGTTGCCGATTATAGTTTCCTGGTTAGTCCGTCCAGAATTCCAGCCATTTAAGTGTTTTGCAGTAGCCATTTACTACTAAAGCCACCAGCATTACGGGTGAAACCGGCACGAGATGACCGGTACTATTTTGTATTTCCTCCTTTCAGCGTCCGCATGTCACTGGTGCGGTTTTGGAATCAGAATGATGGGGCGCCGGCCGCTGTCGTAAAATTAACACCAACAAAAAGATGCATATTTGCAAGGTTTTTTCCGCTAGCAGCAGCATTTTGTAATAAAACAGAAAATTCAATTAGCCGCTTCTGTAACAAAATTTCGAGGCACCAAAAGGGGCCAGGTGCCGAATATATCCATGTTTTTGGTCAGTCCGTCCAGAATTCTTTCAAGATAGCGTCCGTATGTAGCCGGTACGGTTTAGTAATGAAACTGATGGGGTGAAATGTTCGAACGGTACGTTTTATACCAAGGCTTCGTCAGATAAATTAAAAGAGGGATGGGCTACATAAATTATGGAATGGAAGAGACAAAAGTTTCTTGAAAGCTGCGCCGGCCGCTGTCATAATATTAACACCAACACAAACATGCATTTTTGCAAGGTTTTTTCCGCTAGCAGCAGCATTTTGTAATAAAACAGAAAATTCAATTTGCCGCTTCTGTAACAAAATTTAGAGGCACCAAAAGGTGCCAGTTGCCGATTATAGTTTCCTGGTTAGTCCGTCCAGAATTCCAGCCATTTAAGTGTTTTGCAGTAGCCATTTACTACTAAAGCCACCAGCATTACGGGTGAAACCGGCACGAGATGACCGGTACTATTTTGTATTTCCTCCTTTCAGCTGCTATCACCTAGCGTCCGCATGTCACTGGTGCGGTTTTGGAATCAGAATGATGGGGCGCCGGCCGCTGTCGTAAAATTAACACCAACAAAAAGATGCATATTTGCAAGGTTTTTTCCGCTAGCAGCAGCATTTTGTAATAAAACAGAAAATTCAATTAGCCGCTTCTGTAACAAAATTTCGAGGCACCAAAAGGGGCCAGGTGCCGAATATATCCATGTTTTTGGTCAGTCCGTCCAGAATTCTTTCAAGATAGCGTCCGTATGTAGCCGGTACGGTTTAGTAATGAAACTGATGGGGTGAAATGTTCGAACGGTACGTTTTATACCAAGGCTTCGTCAGATAAATTAAAAGAGGGATGGGCTACGCAAATTATGGAATGGAAGAGACAAATGTTTCTTGAAAGCTGCGCCGGCCGCTGTCATAATATTAACACCAACACAAACATGCATTTTTGCAAGGTTTTTTCCGCTAGCAGCATCATTTGGTAAAACAGAAAATTCAATTTGCCGCTTCTGTAACAAAATTTAGAGGCACCAAAAGGTGCCAGTTGCCGATTATAGTTTCCTGGTTAGTCCGTCCAGAATTCCAGCCATTTAAGTGTTTTGCAGTAGCCATTTACTACTAAAGCCACCAGCATTACGGGTGAAACCGGCACGAGATGACCGGTACTATTTTGTATTTCCTCCTTTCAGCTGCTATCACCTAGCGTCCGCATGTCACTGGTGCGGTTTTGGAATCAGAATGATGGGGCGCCGGCCGCTGTCGTAAAATTAACACCAACAAAAAGATGCATATTTGCAAGGTTTTTTCCGCTAGCAGCAGCATTTTGTAATAAAACAGAAAATTCAATTAGCCGCTTCTGTAACAAAATTTCGAGGCACCAAAAGGGGCCAGGTGCCGAATATATCCATGTTTTTGGTCAGTCCGTCCAGAATTCTTTCAATATAGCGTCCGTATGTAGCCGGTACGGTTTAGTAATGAAACTGATGGGGTGAAATGTTCGAACGGTACGTTTTATACCAAGGCTTCGTCAGATAAATTAAAAGAGGGATGGGCTACATAAATTATGGAATGGAAGAGACAAAAGTTTCTTGAAAGCTGCGCCGGCCGCTGTCATAATATTAACACCAACACAAACATGCATTTTTGCAAGGTTTTTTCCGCTAGCAGCATCATTTGGTAAAACAGAAAATTCAATTTGCCGCTTCTGTAACAAAATTTAGAGGCACCAAAAGGTGCCAGTTGCCGATTATAGTTTCCTGGTTAGTCCGTCCAGAATTCCAGCCATTTAAGTGTTTTGCAGTAGCCATTTACTACTAAAGCCACCAGCATTACGGGTGAAACCGGCACGAGATGACCGGTACTATTTTGTATTTCCTCCTTTCAGCTGCTATCACCTAGCGTCCGCAGGTCACTGGTGCGGTTTTGGAATCAGAATGATGGGGCGCCGGCCGCTGTCGTAAAATTAACACCAACAAAAAGATGCATATTTGCAAGGTTTTTTCCGCTAGCAGCAGCATTTTGTAATAAAACAGAAAATTCAATTAGCCGCTTCTGTAACAAAATTTCGAGGCACCAAAAGGGGCCAGGTGCCGAATATATCCATGTTTTTGGTCAGTCCGTCCAGAATTCTTTCAAGATAGCGTCCGTATGTAGCCGGTACGGTTTAGTAATGAAACTGATGGGGTGAAATGTTCGAACGGTTCCTTTTTATACCAAGGCTTCGTCAGATAAATTAAAAGAGGGATGGGCTACATAAATTATGGAATGGAAGAGACAAAAGTTTCTTGAAAGCTGCGCCGGCCGCTGTCATAATATTAACACCAACACAAACATGCATTTTTGCAAGGTTTTTTCCGCTAGCAGCATCATTTGGTAAAACAGAAAATTCAATTTGCCGCTTCTGTAACAAAATTTAGAGGCACCAAAAGGTGCCAGTTGCCGATTATAGTTTCCTGGTTAGTCCGTCCAGAATTCCAGCCATTTAAGTGTTTTGCAGTAGCCATTTACTACTAAAGCCACCAGCATTACGGGAACCGGCACGAGATGACCGGTACTATTTTGTATTTCCTCCTTTCAGCTGCTATCACCTAGCGTCCGCATGTCACTGGTGCGGTTTTGGAATCAGAATGATGGGGCGCCGGCCGCTGTCGTAAAATTAACACCAACAAAAAGATGCATATTTGCAAGGTTTTTTCTGCTAGCAGCAGCATTTTGTAATAAAACAGAAAATTCAATTATCCGCTTCTGTAACAAAATTTCGAGGCACCAAAAGGGGCCAGGTGCCGAATATATCCATGTTTTTGGTCAGTCCGTCCAGAATTCTTTCAAGATAGCGTCCGTATGTAGCCGGTACGGTTTAGTAATGAAACTGATGGGGTGAAATGTTCGAACGGTACGTTTTATACCAAGGCTTCGTCAGATAAATTAAAAGAGGGATGGGCTACGCAAATTATGGAATGGAAGAGACAAATGTTTCTTGAAAGCTGCGCCGGCCGCTGTCATAATATTAACACCAACACAAACATGCATTTTTGCAAGGTTTTTTCCGCTAGCAGCATCATTTGGTAAAACAGAAAATTCAATTTGCCGCTTCTGTAACAAAATTTAGAGGCACCAAAAGGTGCCAGTTGCCGATTACATTGTTGTTTTCTGGTTAATCTACTAAAAGCCACCAGCATAACGGGTGAAACCGGCACGAGATGACCGGTACTATTTTGTATTTCCTCCTTTCAGCTGCTAACACCTAGCGCTGTCGTGAAATTAACATCAACATGAACATGCATTTTTGCAAGGTTTTTTTTCCGCTAGCAACAGCAATTGTAAAACATAAAATTCAACTAACCGCTTCTATTATAAAACTCCGAGGCACCAAAAGGTGCCAGTTGCCGATTTCTTGTTTACTGGTTTCCGTCCAGAATTCCAGCCATTTTAGTACTTTGCAGTAGCCACCAGCATCACGGATCAAACCGGCACGAGATGACCGGTACTATTTTGTTTTTCCTCCTTTTAGCTGCTAACACCGAGCGTCCGTATGTATCCGGTACGGTTTAATAATGAAACTGATGGGGTGAAATGTTCGAACGATACGTTTTATACCAAGGCTTCGTCAGATAAATAGAAAGAGGGATGGGCTACATAGATGATGAAATGGCAGAGACAAATGTTTTTTGAAAGCTGCGCCGGCCGCTGTCGTAATATTAACACCAACACAAACATGCATTTTTGCAAGGTTTTTTTCCGCTAGCAGCAGCATTTGGTAAAACAGAAAATTCAATTAGCCGCTTCTGTAACAAAATTTCGAGGCACCAAAAGGTGCCAGTTGCCGATTATAGTTTCCTGGTTAGTCCGTCCAGAATTCCAGCCATTTAAGTGTTTTGAAGTAGCCATTTACTACTAAAGCCACCAGCATTACGGGTGAAACCGGCACGAGATGACCGGTACTATTTTGTATTTCCTCCTTTCAGCTGCTATCACCTAGCGTCCGCATGTCACTGGTGCGGTTTTGGAATCAGAATGATGGGGTGCCGGCCGCTGTCGTAAAATTAACACCAACAAAAAGATGCATATTTGCAAGGTTTTTTCCGCTAGCAGCAGCATAAACATCGGAAACAGAAAGTGACAACAACAATAACAACAAAGTCAGATCGATTGTATCCGTTAGTGTCGACTGTGCTTGGGAAGAGAGGTAGTGATTGGCTGCGCGGTATGATTTAGACAATCGATATTAATTACCAATTTTTCAATAGTGTATCTCAAACAATAGTTTGTTTTTGTTACATAAATTTAACCGTAAAAGAATTTCTGATCGATTGATGCCAAAACCTCGAAAACCTGATTATAGATGACTGCAAAATAAGCGCTCAAAACCTGACCACTTTTCTCTGGTTTTCCCTGGTTGAATTACTAGATTTTTAAATTCAGGGGCCTAACTTCGATATAGACGTTAGTCAACGTCAATAAAAACAGAGCTCATAGGGTTTTAAACTGATTCATGTGATAAAGAAAAAGTTATTGGAAGATGGTCAGAATCAAAGTCAGCATGTGTGATCAAATCACTACATACATGACTTTGATCTGTTAGCACCAAATCAATTGTTGATGGGTTTTTTACAGAAGAAAAGCATGTAGGACTATTCGGAGACAAAATAGAATAGTTTCCTGAAGAACAATCATTGAATAAAATTTTGCCATTGGAATTACTTTGAGAATTATTCCATGAACGATGTTTAGCGTTAAAATCGCCGATTATAAAAAATTTCGAACGATTTCTGGTGAGTTTTTGTAAATCACCTTTAAAATAATTTTTGTGCTCGCGTGTGCATTGAAATGGTAAATATGCTGCGGCAATAAATAAAATCCCAAGTTCAGTTTGAACTTCAATTCCCAAAGTTTCAATAACTTTCGTCTCAAGATGGGGAAGAGCATGATGTTTGATTCGGCGATGAATAACAATTGCAACTCCACCGCCGGAACCCTGAATCCTATCATATCTATAAACCACGTAATTGGGATCATATTTTAATTTAATGTTAGGTTTCAAAAATGTTTCAGTAATAATTGCAATATGCACATTATTTACTGTTAAAAAATTAAAAAGCTCATTCTCATTGGCCTTCAATGAGCGAGCATTCCAATTCAAAATTTTTATTGGTTTATTTAAAATCATTGCTAAATTTTAAATTAGAAACAATTTAAATTGTAAAATTTGTACCTATTTGGATGGCTTCAAACATTGATTTTGCCTGCAACATGGCGTTCATAAGATCGAACATTGCTTGTTGCAGAAAAGAAAGTTTACCTGCCGTAATAGGCCCCAGGCAGTTAACATTAGAAACAGGGCCGGCGTCACATTATTTTCCCGAGTGGGTAGTAAGCATTGGAGGGGGATAATTCCGTGTGGGTAAGTACCCACAGAGACATTTTCCGAATGGGTACTACTACCCACACTACCCACATGAATCGCCGGCCTTGATTAGAAAAAATATTTTCGGTAGCAATATTAGCTGGGGTAATAGGTGTACACACTTAATTTATTTCGGCAAACTTCCCAACAGCTGATGGAGCTCGGCGAAGTTTTTAACAAATGTCAGCAATATATTTCGACGAACATTTAGAAAATATATCGATCTACCGTAAACCAGCAGATATTAGATTTCGTTTGCCGAAGCTCTTGAAAATTCTGCCGAAAACTTGTAGAACATTTCACTGAATTTATCAGCTGTTAAGTTCTCGGCAATAAAATCTTAGTGTGTACAATTATTTTCTAGCGTGTTTTGCTTACCCATATTAGCGGTCATTTTCGAACTACCAACATTAGAGCGGGCCAGACACCACTCCGGACAACCTAGTTCGGAGGATGTGTGAAGACCCAAACATTTGGAGGGCGGTTTGTACAGCCGCCTCTCAAATAGTTTTAGAATTGCAAAACAGGCGACAGGTTGACCACCGACACGCCAGTGTTAGCTAACGGCCAGTCTCCAGGTTAGTTAGCTAAGTTAGCAAAAAGACCTAAAGAACCAAGAGGGTGCACAGAGCACAAAAGCCGCTCCCCGAAGCAATACCTAGCGGTGGTCCCGGGGAGTATTATGGGCTGGAGACTGAAGGGGTTTTAGTGGGTCTGGTCACTGATTCAAACCAACCCCACACTCCCTGAGGTTGGTCACCTCAGGGGTTTGGATGCAAATTTCCCCTTCACCTGAAACAAAAAAAAAAAAAACATTAGGCGGTAGAATGTTCGAACTACTTGTAACCTGTGCATATGCTAAACGAGTATGCAAAGGGGTAGAAGAAGTGGGCGTTATTGGTACGCTTGGAGAATTTTGTTTTTAAGTTTGTTTTGATTGGGAAATTGAATTTTATTTAACTTGCCTTGTCTGAACAATTGCTAAACGGACTGGGCATTGGTAAAAGTTTGACATATGGTTGCCGTTACAATTCGCACAGCGAAAATTTTTACTCTCTTTCATAGGACATGTATCCTTTTTGTGAGAAGAGTCTCCACAAATAAGACATTTTTGGTCCATGTTACAGAATTTTGAACCATGGCCATAACGTTGGCAATTACGGCATTGGGTGATATGCTTTTCACCTCCGCCAAACTTTCGATACAATTCCCATTTCACTCGCACATTATAAATAGCATGTGTTTTGTCAAAAAAATTTAAACTTTAACCTCACTGCGGTTAAAATGAATTAAATAATTAACAAGGGAAATTTCAGTTCGCTGACTGTTTTCGCCTCGTGATTTTTCTTTCATTAGAATTACTTGGGTAGGGGCTATGCCAAGTAATTCTGTTAAAGTAAGTTTGATCTCATCAACGGTTTGATCGTTGGTGAGACTTTTCAATACGACCTTGAACGGCTTGGCGCTCTTCGTGTCATATGTAAAGAATTTATACATCTTTCAGTTAAATACTGAATAAGTCGATTACGACCCTTTATAGAGTCGGCTAATAAGCGGCATTCGCCTCTACGACCAATTTGATAGGTAACTTTAACGTCAGAAACAAACGTTGAAAGTTCCTTTTTGAAAATATTGAATTCAGAAGAAATAGTTACCACAATAGGTGGAACTTTCTCCTTTTCAAAAGAATTTACATTTTCACCAGCTTCTTGCTCAGGCAAAATATCAATAGGATTGTCACTACAGACACTCGAAGTGTCAGAAAGAGATGCCTCTCTTTTCCTCCCCGCAGCGATGCGAGGTTACTTTTTCCGTCCTGCCATTTCATGAATGAATAAAATGAACATAATCCGCTCTGATTGAATTCATAACTCAGAAATTTTAGTCTTGTTTATGAGGGACGTAAAATTTTACAATTTCAAAAGCAAGTTCAGATTATTTATAGCAGTGATTCTGACTTTGCACTTGCTGATTTTATCAAGGATAACCTAGAAAGGTTAAAAAAGTAGCAATAAAGAGAACCAGTATAATTGCACATAACTTCATTGAGTAAAAACAACTATTCGTTCGTTGCTTTACAACATACCATTGATTTGTTGATTTAAATACAATTTTTGATGATCACTAACATTGTTTCATTCAAACCAAAAGAATCAGAAACATATGAATTGGAAAATTGACCTAAACATTTATTTGTTATGTTTTTGTTATGTTTTAGAAACGTGTAGGTTTGTTTTTTGAATATAGCGAAATTTCGTTTCGTTTCGAAAACTCGAAATCTACCTAGATTTCGTTTCGACTATTTTGGCGAAACCAAAATCGAGGGCTAATTTCGTTTCGACACCAAAAAAGCCGATTTCGCACACTCCTTACTCACTTACTTTAAAGGCGACAGACCGATTATCGATCCAATGCCGAATCCAGAATACGTCGCCATGTCCCTCGGTCTTGGGCTGCTATCCTCCAATCGCCCCTAACACCTATTTCGCGTGCATCCTCGTCGACAGCACACATCCAACGAGTGCGGGGTCTACCTCGAAGTCGTCGACCTCTATCGGGATTCCTGCTAAATATAGCCTTCGCTTGACGCTCATCCGGCATTCTCGCTACATGCCCAGCCCACTGAAGCCTGCCGTGTTTTATCCGCTTGACTATATCCGCCGATTGGTATGCCTGGCACACTTCATGGTTCATGCGTCTGCGCCAAACACCATTTTCTAGTTTGCCGCCAAGGATTGAACGCAAAATCCTACGCCCAAAAACACCAAGAGCTCGCCGATCAGCCTCTTTCAGCGTCCATGATTCATGGCCGCAGAGAGCCACCGGAGGAATCAGTGTTTTATAGAGTGCAAGTTTAGTACGGTCGCACACTCCTACTACTACCATATTCAGTCAAAGTACAAAAATTTCGGGGCGATTTTATAAGTTATTTTTTCAATTCAAGTCTTTTTTTACGCGGTTTCATACAAACTTGGACCGTATCCTCCGGGTAAAAAAACAGACTGTAAATTCAACGTTATACTTCTAAAAATATGCTTATTAAAAAAATTCTACCAAATTTCAAATGTCAATAAAAACATGAAACCTTATCCAAACTCGGGTAAATATTTTGAAGTTTCAAATATTTTGAAGAAAAATTTACGCGGCTTGCTTTTTGCAATAACTCAAAAACGGTACAAGATATCCATTCCAATCACGTTTTCCGGACGGAAGTTATAATATATCTTTTTTTAAAATATTCACAATTTTTGGTGAAAATACTGATAATTATAATATTGAATTATTAGCCTTTAGACTTATTACTACCATATTCAGTCAAAGTTCAAACATTTCGGGACGATTTTATAAGTTACTAGCTGACCCGACAAACTTCAAAATGGCATTTGGAGACAATTTCTGGCCTCTGAGTGTCATTCTGGTTGAAGAAACACTCATATTGGGTGGTATTTGGTCATTTTCGACTGTTTTCCACCCAAGTAACACCTGCAACATCTTATTCGAAAAAAAATGAAAGGAAAAAGTTATAAATAAGTCATAAATAAATTGCAAGGAAAACATTAGGGGTCTTCACATCGAGCTCGTATACGAATACCCAGCAGTAAACTGTGTACCTTCCATTACTCGTCAATGGAGGTGAGTATTTTTACGGCTGGGTATTTGTTTACGAGCTCGACATGAATACCCATATTAAGTTTTAATCCACTCGTATTGATGTTTTAAATCGGAATGATAAGTTGAAGTTGTATATACAATACGAATGCTGTTAAAACTTATTTTTAACATGTTTATAACGTACATTTTTCTTGAAAATTAAGAGAGACAACAGAGTTGGATATGTGTTTGACATCAAAACATAGTGAAGGCTAAATTGCAAAATGGCCGCAAAGCACAATGAAAATAAAATATTATGGAGAAAAATTAGAAAATATGGTCATTTTTTCAAACAGAAGAAAAATTGCATGGCGTCAGTTTTGGAATCAGTCGAAAAACCGTGCCAAGTAGAGTCAACTAGCAATGTTTTTGATAGTGTACTTAGTATACGATGTAGTGCCAACTCATGAGTCATCAATTTCATCACCCGAAATTATGGATTACCACACTTAGAAGACTAGTGTCGACCAAATGAACGACGACAGTGACGGACGATGTTGGAGAAAATTTTGAACCATTAACTGATCCACACGAGTTATCTTATGACCTAGAAATTTGAGCAATTGAGTTATTACACTGCATACACATTCGTGTAGTTTGATGATTTTATATTGAAAACCAATTCGGATAGTGACAGATGGGTTCTAACAAACAAATGTTATATTATAGTTATAAATTATATGATTTGCAACTCAAATAAGGAGAAAGTTTATCTATATAGGAATCTAATCCAAGATCTGATGAACTTTTTTTAAAGCCTTTAGCATTTATGTCTTTATTTATATACGCATTTAATTTACAGACTACCCAGGTCGTAGAATTAAATAAACTACGAGGTAAAATATTGAAACTAAATTGCAATAGTTCAAAATTATCGGAAGTGCCTTGCCTTATATCCATACTTTAAAAACATTGTAGAGTAATAACCAGTAAATTGTTTAATACAAATGAAATAAAAACCAGACAGATAACAATAAATCGAGCTTTACAGTTTTTCATTAACGCAGATGTGTGATATTATTATTAGTTCATATTATCTGATCCATAATATTTGTCTCATACTGAACTATCCATCTTCTCCTCTCTTTCAGTTTCCACCGGTTGTCTCACAATTTTTTTGAGACCTGGTTCGGGAAGAAGGAGTCCTGTGTTTACCACCATCTAGAAACCGTCTTTTAATGATTACTTCTATATAAAACTCATTCTGAAGTTGCGCATATTGTTTACCATCAACAGATTGTAATGGGCTTTATTTAAGAAGGCCAAGCTCCATTAGAAAAGAATTGAAGAATTATTAATAAAATTTTACACTCATTTTTGTTGATAAGAACTAAAGTCTTCTGTGGCGCGTCTTCCGAATGAGTAACATTTTCCAACTTCCATACGATCTCTTCTGCAGATTTGTATGTATTTGCACGACTGACAAGTTCACAGTTTTGCTTAAGCCCGCTCGATTTTTCGGGTTCTGAATCACTATTGACGGACAACGCAAGTAAATTTGATGGAGACCAATAAACATTATCACTTGCTACCCATTTGAACGGCACAACAGATAGAACTGGTTTCGACATCTTGGATTACCTTGTTTGTACGACACAAAATTTCTTTTTCGAGGCACACAAGTCTTTACCACTGTTCAATGACAGCGAGTTCCTTTCCGCTCTTCCTTGTTGGTTAGAAGCAAGGAGGTGACAACGTTAACATTTTGGTGAGCAACATTCTGTTACTCCCTCTACTTGTTCAACCTTAAATGGTGAAAAAGTTATATGGTAACGTACAAGTAATATACGTATTAACAATAATCATAAAAATCTTTCTTACATGTTTATCATAAAGCTGAATTGCCGTTCCAATCATAGTAGTCCCATGTTCTACACAAACCTTATGTACGCTGGGACAACTATGCTTGGAACGGCAGTAAAGCAGCTATCACATTAATGAGTTTCTTCCTGAAGTAAAGGAATATAACTCAGATTTTCGTATGGGAACGAATACACAAGTAACCCCCTGGTTAAAATGTTTTTCATGACCTGAGAAATGTTGATCAGAGTTGCCATGTTTTATTCTGTATTACGTTTGCTGGTTTATCTTTTAATGTTTGATCTGGTTGTGCTGTGAAAAAACTAACAATTCTCTCGTATCAAGTATTAGAACATACTCAACCACAAGATGAAATACTGCTAACGTCCTTAGTTGTATTTTATGTGTTTATATGATTATATAAAACACGAGATGTAAAATTCTAGCATCGGCGCAGAATACTATAAAACACAAAATATTCTATTCATGTGGCATCCTTGCCGATAAATTTTGTTTACATGTCATTGTTGGTTGTAGTTCAGTTTTGAATCAGTTGTAAATGTGATTTAGTGGTGTGAACCTTTCTTATTCATCAAGTACAGTGCAGATCGAAAGTACTGTTTTTATATTCAAAATTATAATAAATTAGTTAAATCCTTAGAGAATTTATGTTTAATAAACATAAATTATAAAATTGACAGTTAATTATAATAGCGATAATTTGATGATATGTCTCTTAAAACGGTTTGTCAATTTACATAAAACAATGATCTGATCGGTCATGATTGTTTCAACCATCAAAAAATCTCTTTTTTTGTTTAACGATCTTTGGTTTCATTAATATTTTTTAACCATCGTTAATAACCTGAACGTTTGATATTTTTGATGTTTTTCTCGAAATAAAGTTTATAGATTGTTTGTATATACTAGGACAAAATCTTTTACCAATTGGTGTACCTATTCAGTGAATGCGAATAATCAAAATGGTGCCCAAGTGGAGTACAAAAATAATATTCAATACCATTTTTCTGGGCTAAAAGCACATTTCATAATAAGAATCCAACAAAAATATATACCTGAGACTCAATGCTTCAGAGTTCATCTATTACTTTTTTCTTCATTTTAAAATTTTGCAAAAAATATGATTTTGATTACTACCATATTGTAGTGTTAGCGAAGCGCGTAAATTTTACGAAGTAGATGGTAAATATTCACGATGAATCTAAAATCGCACGTTGATTCATTGCTTTTAATCACTATACCAACACCTTATTCTATCAATAAATTGTTTTGATAATTTCTCGAATAAAGAACCATGTTTATTTTCGTGGGTAATATGTTTTGTATGTATTAGGAACAATTGTCTGCGAATGAAATTCATTTGTACGATATGTTTATGACCTATTTATAACAGGCCACAATTTGTTGACATTGGAAATGTAATAGTGGTGGTTTTGGTCGTTATAAAGTTGTTTTATATAGGTCGTGTGAACAATTCATTTGAAGTAGAATATATGTGTTATATTGGCTCCGGCCCTTGCGCTTTTTGAGTTGTTAACAAGATTTGTCATAAATAAATTATTTAAACTTATTAAAGACTAACCGTGTTACTTGGGCAGAAACCGGAAGTCGCCATCTTAGAATTCAAAATGGTGTCTGTGGTAGATTTTGGCTCCTGTGTATCATTCTGGTTCCGGAGATACTCATATTGGCTGGAAATCGGCCATTTTTGGCTGTTTTTCCAGAAACCGGAAATTGCCATTTTACAATTCATAATGGTTTCTGAGGTCAATTTTTCAACTTCTTGCATCATTCCGGTTTCGGAGATACTCATATAATGTGGTATTTGGTCATTTTAGGCTGTTTTCCAGAAACCGGAAGTTTCCATCTTTTAGTTTCAAATAGTGTCTGTGATCGATTTTTAGCTTCTGTGCATCATTCTGGTTCCGGAGATACCTATATTGGATGAAAATCGGCCATTTTTGGCTGTTTTTTTCAGAAGCCGGAAGTTGCCATCTTACAATTCAAAATGTTGTCTTAGGTCGATCTATGGCTTCAGTGCATCATTACGATATAGGGTAGTATTTGATCAACTTTCGCTGTTTTCATAAACCGGAAATCGCCATCTTTGATTTCAAAATGGCATTTGGAGAGCTTCGTAGCTGCAAGGTTACAGAGTCCGCGTTGACAAGCAAATGGTCATAGGTTCGAATCTTAGTAGAACCAAGCCATTCGTTGGCAAAAAGAACTTTAAGTATGGGTTTATTCTCAGGCTCCTCACAAAATCTTCTCTCCAGACTTAATAACCACTGGTCTAAAGCTTCGATTATATCATAGGCACTATAGCACGTTATACGCTGTTAGAGTTATAACTTGCAGGAGGACATGATAGAGTCGATAAGGAAGGAAGTAGGTTACTAAATCTGAATAAGAAGACAAAAAATGCACAAGCGACACGGAGCAGGTTACTGCTCAATAAGTAACACTGCAGAAGGGTAAAAATAAACAAAAATGTGCGAACAGCAAAAGCGTCCGGACAATGCCACAAAAGATCAAAAAACTATACTGGTCGCAGTGGGGTCCATACAAAAAATGGCATTTGGAGACATTTTCTGGCCTCTGTGCATATGTCTGGTTCCGGAAACACCCATATTGGAAACCGGAAGTTTCCATTTTAAATTTAAAAATCTAGAGTCGAGTTTTGGCACCTGTGCATCGACCCGGGAACCGGAAAACTTGGTCGAAATATCTGTTTAATTTGTATGGCGGACCTCCCTCCCTTTCCAGAATACGGAGTGTCAAATCACCATAGAAATTTGTGTTTGATTTGTATAAGAGCCCTCTCATCCAAAAGTGGTAGGGGTGTCGAACCATCATGAAAATATTTTTTTGCTTCCAAAAACCTCCACATGCCAAATTTGGTTCCATTAACTTGATTAGTTCTTGAGCTGTGAAGAAATTTGCGTTTTATTTGTATGAGCCCTCTCTTACAGAAAAGGGAGGGGGGTCAAACCACCATGAAAATTTTTCTTGCTCTCAAAAACTGCAACATATCATTTTTGGCTCCATTTATTTGATTATCTCTGGAGATGTGCAAAAATGTGTGTTTCTTTTGTGGGAAACCCATCGCTTCCAGAAGAGGTCGAACCGATATGAACATATTTTTTACCCTCAAAAATATCCACATGCCAAATTTGGTTCCATTTACTTGGTTAGTTTTCGAGATGTGCAGAAATTAGTGTTTCATTTTTATGGGAACCCTCCGTTCCAGAAGAGGGAGGGGTCTCGAACTATCCTAGCAACCTTTCCCGGCCCCTAAAACCTCGATATACAAAATTTCACGCCAATCGGTGCAGTAGTTTCAGCGCCTGTGTGGATCAGACAGACAGAGAGACTGGATGTTTAAATTATTTCAATTTAAGTCTTTTTTACGCGGTTTCATACAAACTTGGATCGTATCATCCGCGTAGGAAAAAAACAGACTGTAAATTCAACGTAATACTTTTGAAGATATGCCTGTTAAAAAAATTGAACCAAATTTCAAATGTCTATAACAACATGAAACCATATCCAAACTCGGGTAAATATTCTGAAGTTCTGAATATTTTAAAGAAAAAAATAAACATCGTGATTTTTAGTGATCCGTTTCACGAAATCTGAATCAAATTGCCGACAAATAATTTTCTACGATCTCTGAATTTATAACTTCTTCTAGGACTGGAAATTGGTTAATTCAGTATCCGCAACAGAACGCATTAAACTATGGAATCAATTCAATACAGTAATTGACCAAGACAGTATCAAAAACGAATTTTTCCGTAAAGTGAGTCGTCGAAATCCCCCATTCCGTATTAAACAAAAAGCAGTTACCAGAGATTACGTAGAAGTTCCATCGATTATTGAATACCATTACAAAAATCCTTCAGTTTTATTTCCATCTATGCGTGAGATATTACGAACTAGAGATACTGATCCTAATAAAGACTATTCCCAGTTATGCTACGACGATACTCAAATTTTGATGATGATAGATGCAGAATTGAAAGCTATTGGGGCAGCAGATAACAGAATGAACGAAATCGATAAAAAAACTATGGATCCGAAAAACAAGGAAAGAAAACTAATTACTGAAACGGAAGAGCAAATCGAAACAGCCAATGGAGATACCGCGAAAGGAAACGGCGGCGGTCGCATCGAAAAACAAATACCGTCATCAAGAAAAATACCTGCCTCCAAGTCATTGAAAGGAGAGGAACAAATTGTCGACAGTAATATTCTCAAATCGCCTTTGGAAAGTGAGTATGTAGAGGAAAGAAGAACTAAGCATATTGATCTTGACGGTATTGTCGAAAAGCAGACTGATGTGCAAAAAGGTATGATAACGTGGAAGTTCCGTTATGGTGAATTTTTCAGTGTTTAATATATTTTTAGTGAACGATGTGCTATCTTGCTTTGATAGTACAACTGTAAAAACACTCGCTTTTCAACGATTACAGCAGATTCTAATATCAGGTACCATTAAATTGGACAATTTTCCGAAAAATATGGAGAAAGCGGATCGAGAAATTGTCAAAGTAGAGGATTTTTCTCTGCCGTTACCAAGTCAACTTCTTACAAAAGACGATATTGAACGAATTGCAAAAGAATTTACCAGCCCCAAACGAGAAAATGAAGCTACTGATAATCAGTTGAATGATCTCGGTGCTGTATCAAAAAGAGTTGATATTAAACAAAATTTCACTGACGAGTTTTTAACCGATCATCAAAAAATATGCTTACTGTCTAAAAATGTAAAAGAAATAGTTAGGCACAAAGACATACGTACTCGTGCAGTCATAACTCCGATCGACATTAAAATCAAAGATAAAAATTGGTTCGAAACACCAGATCTTTCACTTTCTTGTTATATGCGCTATCGGTCATTGTCAGTTGGTAGCGGACAAGGTAATGATGTTCAATTAACGAAATATGGAAATTGCCAATATATTTCAGATAAACATGCAACTATATTCTATGATGAGGTAACCTGACTGTTTACACTAAATATGAATAAATGTTGTTAAAACTCATTTCATTTTGTAGGTAACTAGAATGTATGAATTACTCAACTATTCGGAATTTGGTACTGTAGTTAATGGGCAGCATTACACATGCGATTTTACAAATTACGCAGTAGAAAAGGAATACACAGACAACAGCCACACGGCAGCGAAAAAATCGAAAAAAGAAGATTGCGACGATTCTACCAAAGATCGTAAATTTAGTAAGCAAAAGATTCGACAAGAGATAAGCAGTTTGGTTGAGTTTTCTCGCAAATGCAATTATCATACTAATAATCTTTCTTCGAATATTCGGTAAGTTACTTTTCACTCAGCTGATTTTTTCATCTAATAAAAGTATTTCTATAGAATGGCAAGCATTTCACAACCAAAATGTACATGCCCTCAGAGAAGCTTGGAAAATTACGGCTGGGAAGGAACAGCTCTACTTTATCATGGTACCTTATTACAATTTGGTTGTCTATCGTTTGTATTTAGTATAACGGATTATGATTGCATTGCTGAAGAATTCGAAGAAACAGATAATCAATCGGATGATGATATTTGAAATAAGAGCATTCAGCGTTTATTTAGCGATTTATTATGCTTTTTTCGTGAAAAATAAAATGAAATAACTAATAAACGTTTCTGACAAGTAAGTTCTTTTGTGCCGAGTTTCAAACATACCATTCAATAGAACTGAACCTTGAATGGGCTTACAGACAAATCAGTGAATAAATAGCGGTCACAATCACTCAAAGTACACTGAAGTCGCTCTTTACGCGAGGGATACATGCCGCGTAAAAAAATTCCGGAATCCGCGTAAAAAGCCGCGTGAAAAGAAACCCGCGTAAAAAGTGACCTTAGTGTATTGCTGTCTTAATAAATTACATATCACATGCACAGGTGCAATTCGTTGCATGATTGAGTCAATAGGTATGCAGACGCGTTCATACAATATAGATGGAGAAATTATTGATTACCATTGATATTAACATTCAGCTCTATTACACGTTTTTCTAGTCGCTATGGTCAGGGGCGGAATAACGCGAAGGCGAAGCAGGCGGTCGCACAGTGGGGCGACTTCATACCAAGGCTGGGCAAGCAAAAAATGTGTTGATAAATGCGGCAAAAATATAGTATTTACATAATTTTGAGGTGCTGGACACGAATCTGGCATCCATTTTTGTTTTGGAGACGTCCATATGTTCTGTAGACACGTGGTGGTGTTGACGAGTATCTGTTACAAACTGTTTATTGACATATTGTGAGAATGGGGTGGTACAAGAATATTCAAATGACATAGGGTGTTTCCAATACAACATCCTCCCTTTTGAAAAGCATTAAATTCACGTATACATTAATTGTTTGCACTTCACATGAGCCTCGAATCGCCGTAGTAACACTGCTTTCTCCGAGGTAGATTGAAGGTCCGACCTACGTTGTACCAGTACATCAGCTTCAACATTCAGGTTTGGCAACTTTTTTGCGTTTTTATCGTAGCTTGCTTAAGTGACCGCTCTCTTGTGCCGAATATTTTCCTCCACCTGTGGCGCTTTCGGTGGGTTTAAGCGATTAGTTACGACCGGCACTGCACTGCGAGTATTTCTGGTTTGGGATGGATTCCATCGTTTTCGGCATGTTGCGATGCTGTTGTAGACTTGTAGAGCCCTCCAAAATTAGTTACATTTCTTGCACATTTCCTGTACAGCTGTTTCATGGATTTTATAGCAGATGCCGACATACCACTTCCTTGGGCATGGTAAGTAGTCGAAGTCACGTGAGCAAAATCCCATTCACGTGCAAAACTAATCCATTCGTTGTTCTCAAACTGTGGTCATTGTCTGTGACTACCACTTCAGAGGACTTCAATGTCGCGCGAAGTTGCGTTTGCGAGCGGTTGCGAAAGAAATTATTTTTCATTTCTCCATCCTGGACTTTTTTTTTCAAAGTTGCGTATTAACTTCAAGTTCCTTAAAAAAAATTTAAAAAAAAATCAACTCTTTTTGACGTAGGACTACGCACGGCGTGTCCGAAATGCCGGATTATCATACTTTTATGTACCTCGGATTTCCTTCACCAAAAGTTAGTTTGGGCCCATACCTTTCAAAATTTAACCGGTTTTAAAAAAATCCATCGGGAGAAAATTAAAAAAATTGAGATAAATTTTTTATGATTTTATTTTGAATTATACTAATTTTTATTGTTAAAAACACTGATAACGTTCAAAATAAATAACTTCATCACTATCTTAAGCTTAAAATGGCTTTCCTAGTAGATTTTTAGATTATATGTTGAAGAAAAAATATTTATAAAACTTGGAAACAAATACTCAATCAAGTGAAAGATTACATATTTCTGTAACTGAAAACATTTAAAGATTTCTTATTTACAATGAAATTGGCCAGGAATGATTTTTTTGAATTCATACATCTTTTTAAGTGATCCAAAATTGTGGGGGGACTGTAATAATTAAAAATTATTGTAAGCGATTCGGTTAAAAGTAAAAAAATTTCATTAAAAAACGCAGGTAGTTCAAATGGAAATCGATTTTCTACGTGTTAATGTTACACGATTTGTATGGATCACCAATCAAATTGAAAAATTTGGGTTGAAAAAACACTAAAAATTCGAATCAATTTTTTTCAAATTTCCCCCGATGGATTTTTTTAAAACCAGCCAATTTTGAAAGGTTAGGACCAAAACTAACTTTTGGTAAAAGAAAATCCGAGGTACATTAAAGTACGATAATCCGGCACTTTGGACACACCGTGCTACGTCTAACCGCACTAAGGTATACCTCGATTTTACGCACATTCTCGTTTTTGAAATGTGCGTAAAATCGAATTGTGCATAAAATCGAATCAAAATTTTTAATTTTTTTAATAGCCCAACATTAACTTCCGTGATCGGAAATGTACAAGAAAACATGTAGGGGTCATCCAATAAGTATGTAACGTTCGAAAGGGGGGTTGGAAAGCTTGACAACTCATAGAAACAATATTAAGGGTCCGAAAAAGAGAGTGACATAGGAGCGGGGTCGAAGAAGGTAATTATTTGCGTTACGTAAATAATAGACGTTCTCTAATGTGCCGTGGGAAACTCACCCAGAACATACGCAAAATGCTTGAAAGGAATTACTTAAAACAATGAAATGGGCGTGTGTGTATGTGAGTATATATGTGTATGTGTGTTTGCGTGTGTGTGTGTGTGTGTGTGTATGTGCGTATATGTGTGCGGATGTGCGTATATGTGTGCGCGTATATGTCTGTATATGTGTGCGTATAAGTGTATGTGTGTGTGTGTGTGCGCGTGTGTGTGTGTGTAAGTATGATGATACCCCGTTAAGCATACAGACGCGAGGCATAATGGACGGCAGGCATACGGACACGAGGCATATGGACGCGAAGCCGAATGGACGCGAGGCCGAATGGACGCGAGGCCGAATAGACGCGAGGCCGAATGGACGCGAGGCCGAACGGACGCGAGGCCGAACGGACGCGAGGCCGAACAGACGCGAGGCCGAACAGACGCGAGGCCGGATGGATACAAGACCGAAAGGACACAAGGCCATGGGGAAGTGAAGCGGAATATCTTATTATCGTCATCATCATCATATTTGTGTGTGTATGTGCGTATATGTGTGCGCGTATATTTGTGCGTATATGTCTGTATATGTGTGCGTATATGTGTATGTGTGTGTGCGCGTGTGTGTGTGTGTGTAAGTATGATGACATCCCGTTAAGCATACAGACGCGAGGCATACGGACGGGAGGCATAGTACGCTAGACATAATGGATGGCAGGCATACGGACACGAGGCATATGGACGCGAGTTCGAATGGAAGCGAGGCCGAATGGACGCGAGGCCGAATGGACGCGAGGCCGAATAGACGCGAGGCCGAATAGACGCGAGGCCGAATGGACGTTAGGCCGAATGGACGCGAGGCCGAATGGACGCGAGGCCGAACAGACGCGAAGCCGAATAGACGCGAGGCCGGATGGATACAAGACCGAAAGGACACAAGCTCATGGGGAAGTGAAGCGGAATATCTTATTATCGTCATCATCATCACAGCCCTCTTTCAATAACGTAAATAACGTGCAATACACTCGCGGCCTTCGGCCGACTCGCTGTTCGAGCGAATGCTGTCCTTACTCGCTACCGCTCGTTCGGACTTAACTAAGGAAAGAAAACTCTGTTTGAATAGACCTAGCAAACCAGTAGATCAGTCGTTTGGGTGCGAGAGGCCGCCGCTTCTGACGGCGGGTCGGCGACCGGCTCGGACTGCTGAAACCACGGCGGCTTAGTGCCGCCTCGTTTCCTTATCCTCGATTATGCGTCTTCGCCGCATGATTTCAAGAAAAAGTATTATACCCAACTTAAACTCTTTAGGAATATATTAAAACCGGAACTACATATTTGGATCTCATGCGACCGTACAACATCGCATTCGGCCTCGCGTCCATTCGGCCTTGCGTCCGTTCGGCCTCGCGTCCATTCGGCCTCGTGTCCATTCGGCCTCGCGTCCGTTATGCCTTTTGGCAGTATGCCTCGTATCCATTATGCCTCTCATCCATTATGCCTCGCGTCTGTATGCCTAGCATACTATGCCTAACATCCATATGCCTAGCGTCCATATGCCTCGTGTCCCGTCCCCTGTAAGTATATGTGTGACTAACACATTTATTTTTACCCACATACTAATGCTAAGGAGGCATTGAAAACAGCTCCTCTATCTTGTAACAGTACACGTTTTATATAAAAGTTTTGGTAAATTACTCCAAAAGAGATTATGTGCGTACGACGTCAAATATTTCACGCGTTAGACACGTATACAACCTTGAAAAAATTCGCTGTTTCGCAAAAGAGGTCTTGTTGTTACTGTCTCCCGGTTTTCGGCAGATTTCCAGTCTATATGGACGGCCCCTTATTAGTAAACCATGTCTAATTTATGTAACCCTTCATTACGCATAATTTAATGAAGAAAACATACGAATTTAAAATGTGTTTGAAAAAAGTGTGCGTAAAATCGAAGTACATAAAATCGAGGGTGCGTATAATCGAGGGTGTGTATAATCGAGGTATAACTGTATATCGAGATACATTCTGCGGAAACTAAAACCAAGGTGTAACGTTGGAATGAAAGATTTCAAGCGGTAATACTGATGTAACCACATGATGCATTACAATAATCAATATGTCGTTGGATTGATAAAATGATGGACAATTTTTTGATTCCTGAGTTATCATTGTTAAACAGTGAAAATATCATAAAAGTTTCAAGGTCAAATTTCCACGAACAATGTAATAATCACATGCGAGCACGCCAGGCACAGACTTCATGAGTAGACACCAACTGTCTGCTGTAATATCCTGTATAGCAGTGGCAAAAAAAAACTGACAGAATCTTCCCGTCCCAATAGGTCAACTAATGTTCGCTTGCATGAGCCTAGACTATATTGATGTCTTGAAGGTGAAGCTTTCTCAGAGAGTTTGTAACCACCTCCAATATCAGCCGTTCTGCGGTTAGAATGTTATTAAAACTGATGTCTTGAAGGAAAACATGCTGGCAACAGTACTGCACCGAGCAATGTATGAATAGGGCGCTGGTCACTCGTCGTCTATCAGTGCAGTAGAACTCGATATTCATTTGTGTGCAGCCAAGCCAAGTGAAGACTACATTGCCGCTGTCGACGCACAGTAGGGCGTGTTGGGTTAACGCGTAGGTATCGTTTTGCGATCTGGAACGCAATCGAATTGCCGTTTGAATTGTCTTCTTTTTCTTCTTCTTGTTTCGTATAGTAGCAAATATCAGAATTCAATATAATTATTCGGGTGCCGCAAAATACACTGCGCCACCGGGGACAGCAAAATTCTGTACGTGTCAGTCGAGCCAGCGTATATAAATTAGGTTCATTGTACAGATGAAAAGCGTTGTTTATTTTTGAACTCTACACTGTGTTTTTCTCATGTCTATTTTAAATTTTCTGTGAGTGAATATACATATGTGACATGTGTTTGAAAACTGTCATTGTTTATCGTTATTTTTTTTCCATGAACTTGTAACTGCAGGAAAATTTATTACGTGACATCTTTGCCGCTTGGTGATCGGAGAGTGCGCCATCGTTCACAAGACAAATAAATATTGTTTATCCCTTATATATAAAATAAAGTTACATATATGTGCGACCGCCCATAACTTTACAACGGAGCGTCTGATTTGAGCTGGCTTCGTTTTGTTGTGTTCGTCTTCATCCAAGGCAAATAGTTACGGCGAGAAATCTAGGACAATTTAAAGGAAAATGGTGGAATTCACGAATAAATAGAATTTCTATACAACGAAGAAATGAGATCGCAGAAGGCGCAATGAACAACAATTATATGACAGCAATTTGAAATAGGCGACTCTCGACAGTTATTTTGAAATCATTCTTTAAAAGCTACCACCGAAAATTAAATACAAATAGAAGCACGCTGGAGTGGTGGCTACCGTCACGGTGATCGAACTATCTAAACATATAAAAATACAGCTCTGTCTGTCTGTCTGTCTGCTCCATATAGGGTTGGAAACTACTGAACCGATCGGCGTGAAATTTTGTATATAGGGGTTTGAGGGGCCGAGAAAGGCAACTGCTATAGTTTGAAACCCATCCCTTTTCTAGAAGTGAGGGGTCCCATACAAATGAAACACAAATTTCTGCACATCTCAATAACTGGCCAAGCAAATGGAACCAAACTCGGTATATGGATGTCTTTATCGGTAACGAATATGTCCATATTGGTTCGAAACCCCTCCCTCTTCTGGAAGGGAGGGGTTCCATACAAATGAAACACAAATTTCTGGACATCTCGAGAACTAACCAAGTAAATGAAACCAAATTCGGCAGGTGAATATTTTTAGGGATAACAAATATGGCCATAATGGTTTTTAACACCCCTTTTTACTCAATACGGGAGGGGTCCCATACAAATGAAACACAAATTTCGCACAGCTCGAGAACCAATCAAGCAAATACAACCAAATTTGGCAGGTGAATATTTTTCAGGGTAACAAATATGTCCATAACAGTTTGACACCCCTCCTTCTTCTGGAAGGGAGGGCTCTTAATTTCAATTTTTTTCACAACTCCAGAACTAATCGAGTAAATGGAACCAAATTTACGTGTGGAGGTTTTTGGGGGCAAAAAATATTTTAATGGTGGTTCAACACCCCTCCCACTTTAATTCAAAGATGACCACTTTCAGTTGATGGAAAACAACAAAATTACTGAATACCACCCAATACGGGTATTTGCGGAATCAGATTGATGCCAGAAAAACAGCTGAAAGTTATCGAATGCCACTCAAAATGGATATTTACAGAATAGAGGTGATGTACGAAAGCCAAAAGTCGCGGATGTTGTCATTCCGATAAAACCAAGCATTTCAAATGATTTGCCTTTTGACTTTGATCATAACCTATGGCCGATTCGTCGTAAATTTGCAAAATATAAACAAATCGCAAGGAATCAATGAATTTTGAATGTTTAAAATTATTAAATTAAACACAAAAATGGGCAAAACGAAGTTTGCAGGGTCAGCTAGTTTCTACTAAATCGTACTCAATTTAGGTCTGTATAGAAGCTTGCATTTTCGCGTATTGAAGAAAATTGACTGTATTAGAATAAAAAATATTCATCAATTATAAAGAGAATATTTTTTCTTCTAAAGTAGAGTGCTGCAAACAAATACATAATCAAAATACAGACCCCGTTCGATTTTGCCAAACACGACACGGCAGAATTTTCTTGTTGCCAAGATTGAACCATGCAAAAAATGAACGGTTCTCTTTTCATGACATTTTTTTATAGATATTTCCACCAATGAAGTAGTTTTAGTTCCAAGTCGTTTGAGGTGTCGCTTGATGAATTGAGGCTGTCGACCTAGATACTTGATATTACTACCCGAGTAATTAGAGGCTTAGTACTGCTTAGATCATAATCATTATATTACCGGCACATGTGCATATTCCAGGAACTGTTTTACCGATTCCAGACATCCGCTTAAGCAACACAAAGAACCAAAATAACCTTCTTTTGGGGGATGTTGAGCTTAAATTGATTTAAATAATCAAGAAAACAAAGAAATGTGATTAGACATAATCGCTCGTTTTTGGCACATGTGTGCCAAAATCAAATCGTGTGTAACGGTAACCCAGTTCCTCTCATAATGACAAAGGTTTAACGTTACATTGTTGAAACAATTAGAACCCGGAAAAGAAGCGGTCTTCTACCGGGTTAGTAAAATTATACGGCACACAGCCTTCTGCTATGTGTATCTAGGTTAACCCGAAAAGAAATACATTGCACATTCTTGTCCAGGTAAAATAACAAACATTAAAAAGTATGTCAGTTAGTATGACCACGCAGCGCACTCAGCGGCGCATGAGTGTCCTAGGTGAGTTCGGAGATCGAGAGCATTAATTAATTGCCGCTCTTAGCTCTCCTGGTCACTAGAGCTTTCACTCATATAGAATGAATTGGCCATAGAATGGCTTAAGTATAAGCGGGATAGAAGATAAAAGTTAGTCTAGCGGTAAGTTGATTGTACTTATTGAAATTAATCTTCTTTTAGAGGTAATTCCGCACGGTCGTGTGACACGTGCCCTTATCGGAGAAACGCCAAGTTTAGAGACCGCGCCGGTTAATTACGTTCGCGTTAAAGATAGTAATTTCGTCGCGAGTAGCTGTTGTACCTTGCCTGCGGAACACGTCGTCGTCTGCGCAAATCAGCTGTCACAGAGCGGCAGACGGGTATTCTCGAAAGGGTGCGATTGTGATTGTGTTGCGAAAAATGTTTCCTACGTTAAATTATGCTTGTCGACACGGGGTCTGGTTTGATTTGGTTATGCTTCGATTGACTTGGAATCACTTTCATTAGAGCAAGATCGCGCCAAATGACCTATGGTCGAATATCGACCATTTTTTATTTGAATGAAACTTTGCACACGTATTTGGATTAGCAAACTGAGCATTTTTCACAGATGGAGAGATTTTTTATACCCATGAGTTACATTCTAAAAGGGCGTATGCCTCTTGGCATAGGTTTTATTCGAAGCATTGTAGCCCAGAAACCGTTGGTTGTATCGAAAAACTGTCTGAGAATGAGTTGTAGGGAATTAAAAATGCACCATAAAAAAATATGCACTGTACAAAAAAAATTTTTTTTTGACTAAAAAAATAAAAAATAAACATTAAATTTCAATTTAAAAAAAGAGTTGATTTTTTTTTATTTTTTTTTTAGGAAACTAGAAGTTAATACGCAACTCTTAAAAAAAGTCCAGGATGGAGAAATGAAAAATAATTTTTTTATGGCAGATTAATTTTTTTATGAAAATTCTAATTCAAATATTTTTCAAAATATTTGTATTCTGATGATTTTAAAAGATGCAGAGAGTCATTTTGAATCAAAAAGCTCTTGGTAGTAAACATTCTAAAGGCATCGGTTTTCGAGTTATTTTGAATTTAAGCTCGAAAAATGTTGGTCCCCGTGGCTCTGTGGTTAATCTAGTTGATCGAGACCGCTATTAGCCCCAAGGCTGAGCGTGCGATATTGTTTATGCTCGAAAAATTATCAATATTTCGAAAAATACACGTTTTTCTTAATTTGTACATGTTATTCTTCTATTAGGAATCCATCTACAATTGATTTGGTACTAACAAATCAAAGTCATTCATGCAGTGATTTATTAACTCATGCTGACTTTGATTCTGATCATCTTCCCATAACATTTTCTATTTTAAGCTGGGTATCGAATTCTCTCCGGAGAAAACTGAGTTGGTCGTTTTTTCTAGGAAGCATAACCCAGCTCAGCTGCAGCTCCTACTAACGGGTAAAACGATCTCTCAGGTTTTAGTCGCTAAATATCTCGGGGTCTGGTTCGACTCTAAATGCACCTGGGCTTGTCATATTAGGTATCTGACACGAAAATGCCAACAGAGGATTAATTTTCTTCGTACGATTACCGGAACCTGGTGGGGAGCCCACCCAGGAGACCTTCTAAGGCTTTACCAAACAACGATATTGTCAGTTCTTGAGTACGGCTGTTTCTGCTTTCGCTCCGCCGCGAACACGCACATTATAAAATTAGAGAGAATACAATATCGTTGTTTGCGTATTGCCTTGGGTTGCATGCAGTCGACCCATACGATGAGTCTTGAAGTGTTAGCGGGTATTCTTCCGTTGAAACATCGTTTTTGGAATCTCTCTTACCGGTTGCTAATTCGATGCACAGTTATGAACCCATTAGTAATTGAAAATTTCGAGAGGTTGGTCGACCTTCAATCTCAATCCAGATTTATGACTTTATATTTTGACTATATGGCTCAAGATATTAATCCTTCTTTATACGATTCCTCCAATGTCGCACTTTTAGATACTTCTAATAATGCTATATTCTTCGACACCACCATGAAACAAGACATTTCTGGTATCCCGGATCAATTGCGACCCCAAGAGATCCCTAAGATTTTTTCGAATAAGTTTAAACATGTTAGTTATGATAAAAGGTTTTACACTGACGGATCTAATCTAGATGAGTCCACTGGCTTCGGTGTTTTCCACGAAAATTTTACCGCCTCCTACAAACTCGATGCTCCTGCTTCCGTGTACGTCGCAGAACTTGCTGCTATTCAGTACTCTCTTGGAATCATCGAAACCCTACCCACAGACCACTACTTCATCTTCACAGATAGTCTCAGTG